>NC_142848.1:32571081-32872939 GCF_061612785.1 Hesperophylax consimilis
ATGAGAGAGCTATGTATAATGCTAGTAGCCGAAATAACAAATGGTAATATTTCTAAAGTCTGAGAATGCCAAATTCTTTTTATCTCATTTCCTAAATCTGTGTATTTTCTTAATTTTTCAGAAACAGATTTTTTAATATTACAGGAATTTAGAATAGCGACATCAATGATATAAAATATTAAATAATTAATTAACAATACTGCTATTGTTTTTTAATTTTTGTATTACAGATTCGTTATAATTAAAAAGTGCAAATATTGAATGTAACGTTCTTTAGGTAAACATTTTTTTTAACTAATCACCGGAACTATACTTAATCCAATTATATTAAATTAAATTGGCCAAATATTATTAAAAGAGGTTAACTTATATATCCCTAACGAGTATACATGGACATGCACTTTTTGTATTCCGAAAGCGAGGACTTCACGCCAATCAACAGAGCGACTCATTCTGCATTGACTATAGACATTTTCGACATCACTTACAGACAGTTCAGCAAACATCTTTTGACATATGTCACAAAGTATTAAAACTGCCCCCACGAACTTTTATACTTACATGTAATAACCGCTTTATGGAGAACATGAATAAATAAATTAATAAATTAGTACTGGTAATACTTATAATATCATTATTGTCCACTTATAGATTATCAGCAACATTCCATACTACACATTTAATATTGGATGCGATTGTAGAAAGTAATTTGTAAACAGAAGAATTAATAATAAGTGGATACCATTGACACCCAAATTGATAGGCTTGCCCTAATATAAAAATGAAATCTGGATATCATTTCGACGAGCTGGAGGCAAACCACATGACTATATTTTTAGCACCAGGGGGGTTCGATAATGTTTTGTATCAACTATAATATCAGTCGTACATCAATGGCCCACTGAAGAACGCATATTAAAGTAATCAGACCATCTGCAAAAAATTCAAGTTCCCAAAATTAAAACAAAGGTTTGAAACTTTGGAACACACACTGTGGAACTTTGCTATGCAGGATCAAATGTCTAACGAAATATAACATTTTTGAAACAAGCTCAATTTTTTGTTTGACCCGATTTGGGATATTGTGTAGTTAAATTTGGGATATTATGTAATTAAATTTGGGATATTATGTAGTTGAATTTGGGATTATGCAGTTAATTTTGGGATATTTTATAATAAAATTTGGGATATTATGTAGTTAAATTTGAGATATTATATAGTAAAATTTTGGAAATTATGGAATATAATGTAGTTAAATTTGGTATAATATGTGGTTAAATTTCGGATATTATGTAGTTAAATTTGGAATATTTAGTAATTAAATTTGGGATATTATGTAGTTAAATTTAGAATATTTAGAAGTTAAATTTGGGATATTATGTACTGTTAAATTTGGAATATTATATATTTTAATTTATTATATATTTTAATTTTTATATTATGTGGTTAAATTTGGGATAATATGTGGTTAAATTTGGGATATTATGTAGTTAAATTGGGGATATTATATATTTAAACTAGCAGTTAAAAACCCGCTCCGCGGGTTTTTTTCTGATAGGCCCTCCGGGCGTCACTTATTTGGGCTTTGCCCATTTTAAGTGATATTAACAACAGTTACATTTAATTGATAGATATTAGGACATTCACAGAGAGAGGGTGAGTATATATATATATATATATATATATATATATATATTGTTAAAACACGGAACAGGAAGGAGTTATTAATAATATCATGCTAAATTTACGCATAATAAGAATGACGGTTGTTTGAATAAATGAAATTTTACGTATTTGTGATGGATTATTTCAAATAAAACACTATTATTGACTACATGTCTACAACTGATATTAATTGTTATTGTACCTAATATAATTAGCTCATAGGAGACTTTCAGTGCTTAAATATGTGTTACAACCGTCAATGTCTATAAGTTGAATCAATATCGTTTAGTTTGTCACAATTAAAGATAGTTATAACAAAGTTGAATTAAAATATTAGATTATTACATATTGATTAATTGTACCCGTGTTTATGAATAAAAGGAGGGTAATTGTGCGATGAAATTAGCAGTCGGTTTAATTAAAAGGTGTTAATTTTACTCCAACTGGTGGTAATTCTTTACCTACAACTGTTACTGTATCTAAATAAAGTTTAAAGTTAGATTATATATACACCTTCATCAGGAGAATAAAAATCTATATATAAAGGTAGATTATTACAATATAGCGCCCCTGAGCTGATATCTCATAAAAGCGGCGCTATGCAAATTGTCCAATAAATAATAAATATAATGTTTACATTTTATTGTGTATACACCGAAGTCAAAAATTAAATATAGATTGCAATTGTGAAAGAAGAAGTGGAAGGAGGGGAGAGGGGTAAGAGTAGGCTGGGCTTATAATAATTAGGAATTACAATATCGTTAGACGGGAAAGACCAGTTAAGTGGGAAAATATTTAAAAGAGAGTTTATAAAAAAAATCTTGTTAATTATATGTGTTTTTATATTAACATGTTTCCTCATTTCTAAAATTTCAAAATTATTTATAGTGAAGTATTTTAAGACCTGAAAAAAACAAATAGCATGTAACCATAAAACAATATATTCATAAGACAAATAGCATTTAATAACGGTTATTCTAATAAATTGATAGTTGAAATACTAACTAAAAAAATTAAACATATTCTCTTCAAACGGTCTTTCTAAAGATAGAAATAAACAATGGCGTAGAATTCTGTTTGTGGATAGCGATACTTCTAAAATCATATATAAAAACAATCCTGGTACTATTCAACTGGCGTTTTACACTAATAACAATGAAGAAATATATTCTTAATAATAAAGATGGCATAATTCAAACAAAAAAATCAGGAGTTTAAAAACTCAATTGGGATGATTGTAATTTCTTTTACAAAGGTAGAACCAATAGAAACTTTGAAGTCAGAACTAAAAAATATCGCAGGGCTCTAAATAGAAATGGTGAATCTGAGTTTGCAAATCATCTTTTGAATAATGATCACACTTTCGATAAAAATTCAGGTCTTAAAATACTTCACTCAGGATATAAAGCATCGCAAATAAATAATTTTGAAATTTTAGAAATTAGAAAACATGTCAATATAAAATCAGATATAATTAATAAGCAAAAAAAATATAAATAATAATGAAAAATGCCATTAGAAAGTGATAAGCTTCCAGAAGAAATCTTCTTATTAAACGCTTGTTAATGGTAAGTAGTCAAGTATTGTGAGCTGCATATTTAAATATTCGCGCCAGTCATTTGGTTCGTTTTTATACCGCCAGAGGTGCGCTCTGTCGGCCATCTATTGCCGTTCGTATCGGCTATATTGAAGGAACGCGTGATTTTTTATAAACGTCAAACATAATCATGTAACTGTGGATAATTTTCATTGTAATGTAATTAATCCAATGGATTATGAACTTTCTAAAACATATTTTCTTTGATATTATCCAAAAATTATATGAGCAGAAACGATGCTTTTGAAGTAATCTCGTATTATTATGAGGCGATCCTATTTTAGTATGAAATCGTGTCTTAATTTTCAAGTTAGCGGAATTTACCCGAAACAGACAATTTTAATTTGACCAATCAGAGGGCCTACATCGTCCAGACGCTAGGACAATAATACTATCAGATCAGAATCAGATTTGGGATATTATTTAGTTAAATTTGGGATATTATGAAGTTAAATTTGGGATATTATATAGTAAAATTTTGGATATTATGTAGTTAAATTTGGAATATAATGTTGTTAAATTTGGTATAATATGTGGTTAAATTTTTGATATTATGTAGTTAAATTTGGGATATAATGTAGTTAAATTTGGAACTTTATGTAGTTAAATTTGGGATTTTATGTAGGTAAATTTGGGATATTAAGTAGTTAAATTTGGGATATTATGTAGTTAAATTTGGAATATTATATAGTTATATTTGGGATATTAAGTTGTTAAATTTGGGATATGATGTAGTTAAATATGGGATATGATATAGTTAAATTTGGGATATTATGTAGTTAAATTCGGGATATTATGTAGTTAAACTTGCGCTTCTCTGTAATAAGGACTAGTAACTCGTAAGCATATTTTATTTTCGAGAACCTAATGTTGATATTACAAGGCGAGTTGCCTGTATATTTTCAGCTTCATTTACTGACCAAAATAAATAACACACCGAAAGTGCGGCGGTCACGCCGCCTCCCGCGTTCCTCTTAGGTGGAATGTTCCCTTTTCCCTGGTTGGCACATCTATTCATTTGAATATCCATGGTAAATACATTTATTATAAGTACGTATTATAGCTGCAGATGTATTAAGTTTTACATGAATGTATATATATGATATGATGATGACATTATTGCAACAAGGACAAAATAAACATTGTTTATTTAAACTATACTTAGCTATGCCAATCATTCAAATCAGACGTATTACAGGCAAATCATTTTAAAAGGGATACTTTAGTGACGTTTATCGATTCCGTTTGAATTTAAACTCGCTGTTCAATTCGACAATGTTTTTTGAATATTTGTTTTCCTACTTCCTAACAAAAACAACATTGTTAAATTACACTAGTGGACCCCGCATTGCTTCGCTATTGTTAATGTTTTTTTCACTACTGTATACCACAGTTTTACTGTTAAAAAACTACAACATAATCGCATTCCGGTGTAGAGTATTCCTCGGGCATCTCATCTTCTTCTACCATTTAAACATCTCTAAACACTCCTAGCATCAATAAGAACAAACGTTGAAATTTTCAACGATATCGGTCGACTACTTTTCGAGTTTTGCGAGCGCAAACATATGTGACACCACTACACAAGCAAGAGTCTCTTTAGTAATTTTCCTGTTACCTGTACGAACATACAAAAACTATAAGCCCTAATAAACCACCGGCATTGAATTCATATTTAACCTTTCACTATATAAGATAATAATATGTATGTATTTAAATGGGAAACTGCATCAGAAAAAGAATTATCCTCTCAATCAACTTCTACAAAATAACAATAACAAAATCTATACCGACGCCTGTCAAAAGAAGATTCCACAATCTTCATGACTTCAATGTAAAGACCAATGTTTTATTTTGTCACCTTCAGTGAAAATTCAAATTAAAAAACATTTATTGTACAATTATACAGAAAGTACGATGCCTATAGCTTATACGTATATCCTATTTCTAGCAGCTAACCCAATTCAGAAGAAGAAGATTATATATTATAATATTACAGTATTTTAATATGTAAATTGATAGATACAGAGGTTTTTAATGCATGTATAGTATTTGTTTCGTGTAATGACATTTGTAAAGGGAATGTTTTCAGTGATGATTTGAATAGAAGTACGCGTGTATTTGTTTAATATTGCGTGGAAAGTTGTTATATTGTAGTAAGGTCATTTAATAAAATATAATAATAATATAATAGACCGGAATTTATGATTCTTTTAGATAATAAAAACATCTTTGACATTTACTGAATTTTCCCAAAAAAAACTATGCCTTATTTAATCATCTATAATGTGTAGGGATTGCTGAATCGATATTTTTGCCACTATTTTTTGTAAATGTTCTTTCCAGTTAAATACTGTATATGCGATTTTTGCCCCACACTTTACATCATAATTTAAACTGAACACGCAACAAATTATTACAAGTTTATTGAACAACAATTATAATTATTTATTGTCCGCCAAGACCAAATGAACGACCAAATAAGCGGAGACAACAACCAAAAATATATTCTTATTTATTCAAGCTTCGCACCTTTTACCAACAACATCTTCCATGTTGCTACGAAAAGTATTTCTGACTTGTTTCCACAGATGACACTAATCATCCAATCTGCTTTCAAAGCTCAAAGAAATGAATGATCACAAACAACTCGAAATTATTTTTTTATGTATTGCCGAATTATATTTTGTAGAATATTATTTGTATACATTCAATGATTTTCTAAATAAATATCGTTGAAATAAATCAAAGTCGTTTGATCAACCGATTGTACACGACACAAATGTCATGTCGTAAGGTTTTAGTGCAACGACATGACGTCGCTGCACTAAAACCCTCTCTATACACCGGGGTCTGGGAAGCTTGTGTAAGGATACAGATCAACACACCCTTTTTTATTGTACTACTTGTATAGTAAATTAATCATCCAGTTTCAGACAAGATTTCTTATTTTGATATTAACATTTGGGAAGCCACGAAAAACTTTTAAGGTTATTTAGAGTAATTAAACATATCTACTGTTTTAGAAATGCCATTCAATGGTACTATTCCTCTTGTCTTGCTATGCTGTGCTAGAACATCTGTCCTGCCATATGGTATCTTGAACGAGGCTTGGTGACGGCTACAGCTGAATTTTTCAGACCTTGCAGTCGGGGACTCCAGGGATTCTTACCTATGTTCCTGTAGCAATCTTCCGACTGGATTGTTTTTAAATGCCAAAAAAGATGGGTAGTATCATCAAATTACAAACAAAGCGTTTCCTACAAAACTGTTTCAATAATGTTAGCACGGGGTTCTTATACCTAAGTCAGGGCATTTTTCAATATGTTGGTTTCGATTCTGTTTTGTTTTGTTTGGGTATTATATGAATCTGTGGCATTAGCATAAATAGTAGACATACCAAGATGTATTTAACCGGTTATTCGTTTCTTCACAACAACATATTACTACAACGGTCTTAAATTAAAGCAACATCAAATTATAAAAATATTACCTACAAACTACTAAATGCACCATTCTAGAGCTGAACGCCAAACGGTCTAGTCTGATAAATAGAAATTGGGAAGAAAGTTTTTGATTGGTTTCACTAAACTCATTACGACGAAATTCGCCACAGTAACAGTAAGTTTTAACAGTTTTAAAAACCGATATTTTTCTGTTTTTCAAGCAATATCTTGGATACAGGGAAAATTGATAATTTCAAGGCGTTCTCTTGCGAAAACTCTTTTTTGAAACAAGTGTCATGTTTCGTCTGTGTCACGGTATTCAGATGTATGTGCCCGGCATTATTATGCACACATCCAACATCAAGGGTTGCCAATATAAATGTATGGCCGTCAGTTGAAAACTTTCTAACCGACAAAAATATTACTGACTGCACATTGGTAACCCCATCAGAATTTTCTCGAAAGCTGATTTGCGCATCCGCGTGACGCCGCCCGGCGCTGCATCCTGCATCTATAAATAGTGCAGGACCTTTTCCGGGTGCGTCATTCTGCAACCTGTTTTCGGAACGGAAGTTTAGCTTTCACTAATCGTAATAAAAACAACATTTTGTAAAAACAACACTCCGCAAAATGTCATTTTACTCACCATGGTACGACAACTTCTACGAGATTCCTCGCGTGCAGCCCAGGGCTCAAGAGCAGTATTACGGGATAGTTTTGACTCCTGAGGAAGTCATGGCTGCAGCATCTACTCCCATGGAATCGCTTCGCGGTATACTGCGTCCCCGGGATAATAACCGACCTTGGCAAACTGTCAACAGGAAGGACCTTCGGCCTGAAGGGACTTCCACCGTCACGCGCGACAAGAACAAGTTCCAGGTCAGCCTGGACGTTACGCAGTTCGCGCCCAATGAGATCACAGTGAAGACGATCAATAAGCAAGTGGTTATTGAAGGAAAGCACGAGGAGAGACAAGACGAGCACGGGTTTGTGTTTCGTCACTTTGTGAGGAAGTACAACCTGCCTCAGGGTCACGAGCCTGAAGATGTGGTGAGCAGTCTGTCTTCTGACGGAGTGTTGACCGTCACAGCCCCCAGGAGGACTCCAGATGTGGGGACGTCTGGAGAGCGCGTTGTGCCCATTCAAGCCACGAAATCGTTATCCTCCGAGAAGAAGACTGAACTACCTGTTGCTCAGACAGTCGCTGCTGCTCCTGAATGACTCCCTAGTGAATACATGTTTCGCTTTCCCATTTTTCTAATTTTTGACTGATAATTTTAAGTTCATAGATTTATTCTTGTTATTTTGTTTTATTGTGAAAATGGTAAGGCGGGTCTTCCGCGCATACATTTTTGTTTTGAAACATTTACACATCGGTGCGTGGCCTTACATAATTAGTGTATGCATACACAATGTTTTTTGCTTTCGGGGGTGTTTTGTGTAAAGGTTTTGCAATAACATGCGACCCGCCTAGATTTGAAAAAAAGGTTGTTCATTCTGTCGCCAGTGATAAATTTCACTTAATTCTTCATGTCGTTTCTAGATAGCCATTTATCTGTACCCTACATTTTTATAATATAATAAATGTACCTTTAATTTTAATAAATGTGGCGTTTCATTGAATTCACCTGGCCTTAAATTTTGCTTTATAATAGTGCAATATAGTATGAAGGTAGGTACTGTTCATGTCATTCCATAATATAGTTATTATCTGTATGCTACAGTATTATGGTGTAATAAACCTATAAATAAGTTGAATAAATTGCGACGTTTTCACGAATTTCATCTGATAAATCTTTCATGTAGTGCAATATACGACATAGGTAGGTACCTACCTACTTACTCCAGTACTCGAGAGCTGAGACGGTGAAATAGAGAACTACCCTTAGTTTGGTACTAAAAGTTAGTGTATGTACTGTACGTTGACGTCCGTAGTTCTTTATTTCTCCGCTCCGAGGCGCTGGCACTGCTGATGTAATGTTGTAGTACACACATACAAAAATAATACTACGTACCTACTTTGTCAACATACACATTACCCATACCCATGATAAAATCAATATTCTTGACCTAGGACAACCTAGGCAGAGGCAGCCATTGTTGACCTATTTCGTAGTTTCTATAACGCGTTATTTACGTCGCCAAATAATGACGTATTTACTTACGGTAAAAAATTATGCATTATTTCCAAGACAAAAACATACCTAGAAAATATACCGATAGTTTTAAAATCATTCGTTTTTATTTATAAGTTTTATAACCGTCATTTTATAATACGTCAATATTGCTCTTTTATTGAACCATTTTCGTTATTAGTGTGAAAACAGACAAGTAGCAAGTCCGCCGACCGTAATAAAAAAACCGTGTTGACAATGTTGTTAGGTATGATACTTATAGCCCAGCTACACTACTCGCGAAGTTGATCGAAGTTGACCGAATACGATAGTGTGGGCACGAACTTCGCTTCGCTTCGGGCATCTTCGCTTCGCTTCGCAAGACTTCCGATTGTTGTCGGTAAATGCGCCCGAGTCAAAGGACTCGAAGCGTCACGGCATAAATAAACCAATCACTGACTGGTTGGACGGAGTTACTCGCGAAGTACACGAGTGTGTGGGCACGCACTTCGAACTTCGTCGAGGACTTCGTCGAAGCGTCGAAGCGAGTAGTGTAGCGGCCGCTTTACATTAATGCTACCTACCTCAATGTTATCGTAAATCTACGCTAATCATTTTATAGGCCAGATCACACGCGATAACAGTAATATATTGTTGCCGTCTTTTCACTGCTTTTCAGAAGGTATACATACTATAACGTAGAAAATATAACTTTTCTTTTCTACGAACCTTGGTCTACGACAACATTATTATCGTTATTGCCGCGCATCTGTAGTTACGTAGGTACCCACATACCTGCGCAAATAATCGAGGCGAGACGGAGCCACCTTCGGTAATGTTTGGTTTGGCAACGTTGGCTTCGCGAAATGGTAAACAACATGAAATAAAGACGAACACAAGAAATGCGATGGGGGCGCGTTCGTGATCCAAAAATCTGACCATTCTTTGCATAAATTTCATAATATTATATGTAGAACTACTGTTTTTCATCGTTATTATGAAATAGTCATTTCGATCAAATAGGATGGCGATATAAAGTGCTGGCTTTGAGCCAAATGGCGCCTGGCACTAATAATAATCAAGGGCGCTGTATTATGCTATATAGATACACACGTGAGCTGAACCTCAAGTTATGGCAAAAATTTCGCGAAACGCCGATTGCAGTTGTTTCGTTTCTTTCCTTTCGTTCGCGATTGTATAAGTACCATTAGGTGTTAGGTATTAGCTGAATTAGCTCCTTGGCGCTTTGGAAAGTCGTCGCCCGGAGCAAACTGCTCCAATTGCGCCTGCACAGGGCCGGCACCGGCGATATACGATGCCAGGCAAGTGAGGTAGCGTTCTAAATAGGCTAGAACCTAGAACCAAAAGGTACTATGTCAGTGGCGACATTGGTTTCCATTATTCTCAATGATATGCCTACTTATATTCATATTTCAGACCACATAATGTATAATACACCAGAGAAATAGCATGAAGCGAGCATGAACCAAATCAGTAACATACTGCCGCCTGAATCTGGAATATTTGATATTTGACTTCTTCATCAACATTTTACAATTTCTCTAAATATCACATCACTATTTTGCTTTGAAAACTATTCCATATGAAACCACAAATAAGGTACATTCCAAAAAAAATTGGCCTAAAAATGGCCTATATCTCAAGCGCCAAAAAATCAACAATAGACCCCCTGCAGGTTTAAATCGACCCCTGGGGGAAGATATAATCCGCTTTGGAAATGACTGCCGCAAAAAAATATCGAAGGATTTGTAAATTTGTGTAGAGCCGTTTTTGTGAAAAATAGACTAAAGGGCCACGTTTTTTTTGCAATAGCTCCACACAGGAGGCCTCGAGGAAAAAAAATCCCTCAGGGCCTATGTCATATTGGGGATGCTGTGTGGAGGTTCTTTTTAGGGAAAGGAATTAGAGGAAGTAATGGGAAGGAAAAAGGTATGAGTGGTGGGTAGGATTCTAAGGCTCAATGTGTCCAGAATGACGGAGGTATGAATCCATCATTGCGATGCAAGGCGACGGGTCAAGAGAGTCTGGATGGAAAGGACAAAAGGTCTCCCTCAACCAGTCTCTCCCGATCCGACCCGCCACGCAGTTGGTGGGCAAACACATCCGCCGCCAAGACCTATACAATCCTCTCCCATGATCCCGAGCACCCTTGCAAAGTCACCATACGTAGCGAACCACTGGGGTTGACCTATGGCAGGGGTGTTGGTTATCCAATAAATGATTCCCAGGGCGGCGGTACCCATATCCACCTCCCAAAATTTAAGTATTAGGACTGTATCAGCGCATTGGCGCCTTGACAATTCGGCGCCCGGAGCAGAGTGATCCGATTGCGCCCGCATAGGGCTGCCCCTGGTAACATAATAAGACATGAACCGCGGGGAATGGTGGCTTGAGGGATGAGGAAAGAGAACACCGCTAGTATTATTGATCGAAACATGCATCCCTCCTACATTCAAGTATAGATATAGGAAGTATTTTTGTGCAATAAATATTTTTTTGAATTTGATTTGTATAGCAATTTATTGTACAAATGGTAAAAGTGTTAACTCTTCTTATGAAACCTCATAGTATATTATAAGGCGTTCTTTTGAGAAAATCTATGCTTGAATATTAATTTTTCGTCCCGTCCTTCGTTGAAATAAAACAAGCCCAGATTATTAAGAAAATTCATTGATGAAGTATTTAGTCAATGAGAAAACTGGATAAATATACAGGAAATGGGGACACGCTATACGCACTATTTACGCATTTTTTAAAAGAAAAAACGCTTATTATCCAGTTAGATAATAATGAGAAGTATGTATTTAAGCTTAATTTTTCGAAGAAAATTTCTTCTGAAAGCTTATCAGTCTTATCACTATGTGATGCCATTATTTATTAAATTAAAACATAAATAACTTTGTTTACATCACTTTAATTAATTTTAATTTAATTAAAGTGATGTAAACAAAGTTATTTGTGTTTTAATATAATATTTAAGCATACTGAAATGGAAAATATTGCATTTCAGTAGCCATTTTATTTAAAAAAAGGTAATTTTTAATTTTAAAATAAAATATCCATTTCTTCACGCCATATTTTAGAAAAATAATATTAAAATAGTTGTGTTAGGCTAGTTTAAAAAAAATCTTTTTAAATAAACCCCAACTAAGAACCAAAGACCCCGTTTTAGGATTTGTTTTTATATCTTGATATGCACCATTTTCACGTGATATAGTTATGTAAATTAATTATTTTGCCGTCAAACTCATGGTACCAACTATCAAAATAGATCACGTCCCTTTTTTCATCCCGATTAGACAAACTGGATTAAAAAAGGTGTCATGTAAAACGGTCATAACACTAGACGCCTGTTTTGATTTATGCAAGAAGAAAACATCTTCAAAAAGGATTATTTATTTATTTTGCGGAGTTCAGGCACAAATATTTAAATGTATTTCGATTATTTCCTAAAGAACTTAATTTGCCACTTCATAAAATAAAATCTTAACCGAAAATAGGTTCGTAAGTAGGATATTTGGAACTTAAAAGCAGTTTTTATAGTCGCGATACCTTTTTCTGAACTTATAAAAAGACTTAAAAAATATCGATTAAATCAAAGGTCAAGATGTGTTCTACTGATAAATAAACCACTCACTTCTACTCATTGATGTGTAAGTTCTTAAAATATTTATTTCTAGATTTTGCATTACTTCGTAGTCCTTTGGGTCATTTTCAAATTTGGAACTGATCGTGGTAACAATTCAAACAAGCGATAAAGTAGGTACTTTAAAAAAATTATTGATAACAATTCTATATTTGAAACGTGTATTTCTTTTATTTAAAATTTGAAAAGTAAATTTCAAAATTTAAATAAAAGGAAATAACATAATAAAAGATCGGCAGTGATGGGCAAACATTTTTTTAAATCACAAATTCTACAATCATAATATCCCGCGTTTACTAAAAGGGTCTAAACGAGCATAAAAAGGTGCCTACGTGACAAAGCTAACGTATCATTTATGTTTGTACAGTTGTATGAAGGTAGGTAATCTTTTGGTTAATTCATTGGAGGAGAAGTTCCAGAAATAAACCCGGGATGGAACTACATTCTCGAAATATTTAGAAATTTCTCCAGCAGCTTCGTCTATTATTTTCTTTCCCAGTTTCCACTCTTTTACCGATAAAAATGGATGATTATTATTACAAATATATAGGTAGGTAATTTACTTGTATGACATTTCCAAAATTGGAACTGATGCAAAACTAACTGACCATCAAGCCGTTTCTTTCAATATCTTTCAGCCTTTCCATCTCTCGTAAACATACTTCCCAAACATACAAACTCATTCGCCTGCATTCGTCACTCACAACTAGGTACCTACTATGAAAATATAATATAAATAATTAGGAATAAACCATAGACATATGAGTCTGTGGAATAAACATACCACTTAGCAGACATTACAAGGAAACATATATTATCATAGGTAGACAACATGAATTTTCTTATTCCTGTATATTGTTTCAACTCTGTAAATCATGTGCTGTTTGTTTCTATAATATAAAATAAATAAAAAATAAAGAATCTTTTCAGACCGATCAAATCCAAACAAGCGAAGTACCTAACTACCATCCGATAATTTACAATTTACAAGTCGTTTATTTTTATTCTATTTTTGAAATAATGTGTAGTACAGTATATTTTAATTACATATAAACTTAATTTCTCAGTTTTTTTTATTGACAAGTCAAAAATGATGTGTCATAAAGGTTACATGGTGACATTTCACCGGTAACAACAGTTACTACTAGTAAATAATTATGCCGGCATACAAGCAGACAACTCGAATCCGTAAATACGCAGTAAAAATATTATGCAAAAAAAAACAAAAACATTGGCAGAACGTAAACAGATGATAAACCTAGAGCTATCAGCTGTTAAAAGCCGACGTGCTATCGATAACGTTTGCGTCTCGCTCTTTCTCGTGTTTTCGGGAGCATTCCACAACGTTCTACTCCCTCCCCCCGCGCGCACACATGCACACAGAACCAATATTGTGACTCACCATGTTTATAAACAGGCCGCACTGGCGCTCCGGTAAGCAAAGCCGGCCCGGCCCAGTTCGCAATCAGCTGTTAACCGAGTTGCAACGCAAAAGAAATTTACTTGGTCGACGAGATAAAATCCAATTTAAAGTTAACTAGAAACGAAGAAGCCGGATTTAAGTTAGCCACAAGCCGATTTGAAGTGAGCTAGAAAGCAGCAAAGTATCTACTTTCTTCTAACACCGGGAAACAGTATCTTCACCTACCCACTTCCGCATTCTTTGAAGGGTTTTGTTGTCTGTGGCTGTTTTACGTATTCAAAAATGTCTTTCTTCCCGTTCTACGCGCCGCTATACGGACTTCCGCGGATCTTCGGTCAGGAGTTTGGCATGGAGTTCAACCCTCTTGAACTGCAAAAGATTCAGCAGGAATGCATCAACGGCCCAAACCAGGTCCTGCAGCGTGCCGTGTCCGTTGACCCCAACAAATTCCAGATCTGCATCGATGTGCATCAGTTTGCTCCTAGTGAAATTGTTGTGAAGACCGTGGGACGGCAAATAGTCGTGGAAGGGAAGCATGAAGAGAAACAAGACGCTCATGGATACATCTCCAGACATTTCGTGAGGAAGTACACCGTTCCTGAAGGCCACGAACCCAACGAGGTATTCTCCACTCTTTCTTCTGATGGAGTCCTGACTGTGACTGCTCCCAGGGACCCCATAATCCTGCCTGACAAGAATGAGAGAATCGTCCCCATTTTGCAGACCGGTCCTGCTCATCGCGAGGTCAAGGAACTCAACGTGGAGCATCTGCAAGAACACAAGAAGAAGACTTCTGCTCCTGTAGCCGAATCCGATAAACCAGAAGAAAACGCAGTTCCGTTG
Source organism: Hesperophylax consimilis (assembly GCF_061612785.1). Taxonomy (NCBI): domain Eukaryota; kingdom Metazoa; phylum Arthropoda; class Insecta; order Trichoptera; family Limnephilidae; genus Hesperophylax; species Hesperophylax consimilis. The sequence goes on from NC_142848.1 coordinate 32,585,837, forward strand.
GCTATTAAATATCTGTAAAAGTTTTTGCATCATTCATTCTTCATTTACTTATAATTAATTTAAGTACCCTCGATGTCGTTAACCTATATTTTTAAATGTACCTAATAATAAATTAGTTAAAACAAATAAATTGAAAAAAAAAACGTTTAAATTGTGTTTTACTTTCATATTTTCAATAGCACGTTCTTTATTAATATTATAATTATTTGTAACAATATGTATTATTATGGTGTGTGTAGGTACTTTAATAACAATATTTTCTTTTTAATATTTATACTGTTATACAGCGCGTTGACGAAAGAAGCTTGTAATATTAACTTTTTTTAGTACGCATTTCAACAACCTTCATATAATTTTATTAGAAAGATCAAATTTTGATTAATAACAATTTTAAATTTGAGCGCGGAATATAAAAATATCTGGAAGCTTCGAGAATATTCCACAGGTGACTCTTTCCTACCCTGAAAGCCATGCGTGTGGTTCTAATCCGGTCGGCGATAATGTGTCTAGAGAATTCCCCAAATATAGGGAAAACGCACAAATCGAGGGAAATTTAAAATATTGGTTTTGTAGTCAAAATTCTCAGGCCAATTCAATTCTGGGAAAATTACTGGAAACTTTTAAATTGTCTAGACGAAAATATTCAGTACTTGAAGTACCTCGTAAAAAAACGTACTGAAATCTAGGGATATTTTGACCTGAAATGTAAGGAAAAAATAGATCTATAACATACAGCTTTGATTCTTGCTATACTGTCGACGACAGTATTCCGTGGCGCCATCTTCACGGAAAAATTAATATGACGAATAAACCATGTAGTGTTAAAAACTGGGATATTGTTTACTACGGAATTTCATATTAGTGCCACTCCAAGCCGCAATAATAGCGCTACTGTTTCACATTCGAAGAGGAGTCATATTGACAAAGCGATCATTTTGAAAAGAAATAGTCACAAGTAATGAGATCAGAAAACTAAGCAAAAGGTAACTTTTGTAGTTGGATTGCTGTAGTGATTTCATATGTAATTGTTGCGCTTTTTTTGTGTGGTATATATTATTAGCCTGCCATTTAAACATAATTTTTCCAACATTGCCAGCTCCAGCTTTGACATTCTTTTCTCCTTTGTTTTGTCACTCCCCCTCATAAATATACCACTCTCCTCCCCCTCCAAAAGTTGAACGTCAGTGTGGTTATAGAGATGGTTGGCTGAAATGGAGTATCACTTCGGTTCCGGCTACCGGAGACCGAAATCGAGCCGGTTCTCTATCCAGTTACTTTAGGAACAATGCCGTGATAACGCGAAGGAAGAATTCTTTCAGCGTTGTCAAAAATTAGAAACTTCCCAGATATTAGTGATAAAAACTTTTAAACTTGTATAAGTTTTTATCAATATTTCCCAAAAACGAATAAAATTATACAAGTTTATTCGGTTTTGGGAAATATTGATTTTATGGACAGGTGAATCGTGGAAAAAATCTGGGACGCCTGAGAAAAATATGCACATCTGAAGCATTTAATTGAATCGGGTCATGCCAGTGATGTCAGTGAGTCAGAATAACGGAAGAGTATATATATGAGACAAATGATGAATGAAGCAAGCAGTGTGAGCCAAGTTAGTTGTGTGATGGTCTATCCTCTCTGCCTATCCCTTGGACAAACAGCACGATGGTTGGTTGGCGAGGAACCGGCTCCTCGTAATTACCAAGATCTTTGAATTTAGTTTTTTTTTTCGGGGGAAGAAACTAAAACCAAACCCCTAGATAAGAAAAAGTTTATAAGGTTTCTCGGAAATTTTCTGCAGACTCTCGATTAATTTTTTCGGGTGTCATTAAAAATTCAAACATCATTTTGGATTATTTGTTTACACAATAGTTTTAAAGCAAAAGTATCGAATCGCAAGTAACTCCGAAAAGAACCGGTTCTTCAGAAAAAAATAATATTGGGCGGTTCATTCAGCAAAGTCGCAGAGACAAAGTAACCGGGACGGGAACATCGGCCGACGGCCATCTCTAGTTTGTACTTTACTTCTTGTACGACTGCCGTTGATAATATTATTCTGATTATTCTTCGGCGCACTTCGGCGTCTACCTGTCACAAGAAGCCGGTTTTGTGTTCGTGGAAACTGAAACGTTTAAAAGTGTTATTTTACATATAAATAAAATGTCGTACAGTCCTTATTTCGAAACTCATCCCTACGACATCATGGCTCCATGGGGGCCTTCTACAGAATATGGAAGACATTATAACAGGCAATTGCATCCCCATGCACATTCCGTCGTTCCTCGGGTCGGAGCGAACATTACCCTGGACCAAAACAAGTTTCAAATAAGCCTAGACGTCCATCAGTTCAAACCCAGTGAGATTTCAGTTAAAACTGTCGACGGACATGTTGTTGTCGAAGGAAAACACGAAGAAAAAGAAGATGAGCACGGTTCTGTCTTCAGGCATTTTGTGCGGAAGTACATCCTGCCGGAAGGTCATAAATCTGAAGATGTCACATCCAGTCTTTCGTCCGATGGAGTTTTGTGCATCACCGCTCCCAAAAATAAGATTGCTGAAGTTGAAGGAGAGAGGATAGTTCATATAGCCATCACCGGTCCTGTGCATGGAGCCATGAAGAGTTCTGTTGGAGGCAAACCTACCGCAGAAAATATGCAAGAATAATAGTACTAATAATACAGTGAAATAAAACAATATAAATCTACCAGCGTAATAATAAATAATGAAAAAAAAATGTTTAAATGATTTACTGAGATCATCAAATCACCATATAATTATTTTATTATAACGATTTTTAAAAAATCCATTGATTCTTATACATTCCTATCTATCATTTTCAGCGCAGGTTTAATTTAGTACACAAACTCTATTTTAGTACAATGTATTGTATTTTGCAATGGTACTTAAATATAATATTTTTATACGAAAACCAATTATTCTCTTTATTTTGTGTAATGAATGGCGGAAGAGATCAGGGAGACATGGTGCGACCAAGTTAATCAAATACTTGAGTCGATCGTATCAAGAGTTGGAATACTGGTCAAATGTCAGAAACGGCGTGATGGTTGATTTTATGCAAGTACCTAGCCGGCATGATTGAACATTTTTATGGAGGGTGTGTATTGTCAAACGGTGTCAAATATTTTGATCTTTGCAAATTTTATTGAGTATACGCACATTGGTCCAACCAATTACATACACCATCTCAAACGTTACTAGTTATCAGCCAAATCGACGCATTGAATAATATTATTTATAAGACGTGGTAGATATTGCAAGTAGGTATCGACTTCTGGAATCTTGGAGGTCGTTAGATTTTCATGAGCATTCACTTTCAGATTACAGTCAATCATATTTTCAGTCTTCATTTTTAACCGATTTTGAAATAACAGTCAACAGCGCGTTCTTGGATGAAATCCTCATTAGAATCTTAGTTTTTTTACCATCCCCGTGCATACACTAAGCGTATTTTGAAAGTATATGATTGGATACAAGACTTGCATAAGAATTTCAACTACCAGTCTGAAAATGTCCGTAGTAGGATGAACAGGCCTGGTGAAAATAAATAAGTGGAACACAGTGCAAAAGTTGTCTAATTTCAAATCCAATGTATACAAGACCAAAACGCACCATATTGTGGTTTTAGAATTGGGTATAATTAAATAGTTTCTTTAGAAAGTACTTGCACACGATTTAATCACGTAAGTATGTATTTCTCCTACGCTCGATTAGTGCGCGTGTATTTTTAATGTATACAAGACCAAAACATTCATAACCAATACATGTTTTCAGAAGTATAAAATAAATTCTTTAGAAAGTATACACTCTGCGTACTAACACTGTATACTTTCATATTACAAAAATATTATGATAAATAAATAAATAGAATGTAAATAAAATTGTGTTTACTTTAAAAAAAAATCTATAAGTAATTAGATGTTATATTAAAAAAAACCAAACTAAGAATCTATTTTGTATTAGGTTTTAAAAACTAGGATCTCTTTTTAACTTTATTATTAAACAACATTCTTTAATTAATTGTTATTAAAAATATATCCACGGATTATGAATTCGTCGTGACAATCCGGGTACGAACGACAAAATCCACAGTGGATTTCTTGGCACACTAAAAGTTGGTACATTTTTGGGAATTTGTTGAAATAATAAAACGGGACAAAAAGATTTTATATTCATTGAAACACCATTTTATTATAAAAAATGTGGGCCTATTGAGTGTTATTCATGTGTGACTTTGATTTATCTTTAATTTGTTTGACTCTCTTCGGTACTGTGATCATCAGCACAGTCCCACCGCTAGACTTGCAGGTAGTCACATCGTCAGAATGGTGGTGTGCCGACAGGTCGTACATCCTCACCAGCCCCCCAATGACCTTTCCGTCCTTTCCTCGGATCACATGGTTTCGCCGGATGGTCATCTGATCTCCCATCGTCCTCACTGTAATTTCAGACGAGCAGAAATGACGGATGTCCACGTAAATCACCAACTTTTCACTGTAGTTAATTACACAATCGTCTTCAATGGCAGCGGCAAGCCAAAGAGAAGGAATTTGTGGTAAAGGAATATACCAATACATCACAACACTTGAAACAAATAACTTTTTGGGAAATATATTGTAAAGCAGAGCTCCTTTATAATCTGGCTGACATTTAGGTATGTTTGACTACTTTTATATGAAATAATAGTCAAAATTTAGGTTATTATTTACATTTTCAACTGTTGAACAAAGATTTCAATATGTTTCGTAGAATCGATAATAATATCACAGTGCTTACATATTTACTCACTTTCGTCTTTGTAGATACACTGTGTCCGGAAACACGTAGTGCAAGGGGGAAACTGGGGAATCTACAACACTTAGAAAACCCAAAAAAAACTTTTTTTATCTTAGCTTTTTTATACATTTTTCGGCAATTAAATGGTTAAAAAAGCTTTTTAAGCCGAGTCTATACTTTGACGCATTTTAAAATTAATTAATCCTTTAGCGACCATTTTTTTTTTCATATTTGACCTAAAAATTCGTACTTTGGACTCGATTTACTCGAAAACGAATGCTCAAATCAAGAATGTATATGTACTTACTTATAGATTCACCAGTTTCCCGCTTGTGCTGCGAGTTTTCCGGACACCGTGTATGTACATGCATCGCGTTTTAAGTTTTTCTGGTAAATATTCCTTTACTTTTCAGTGTTATCATCGTCCAGTATATTACTATAAATATCTGTTTTTCCAATGTTATGTGTAACTAATAATTAAAAATTATGTGCACCTACACTCTAAGTAGGTCCATTGATAGCAAGCAAATTCTTGTATGAAATACTTATCACCAGTAACATCATTTGATTATTATCTTAGTTGCATGATTCAGTTGAGCCATAAATCGCAAACAAATAAAAATGTCACCAATTTCTATGTATAAATTTTACAAACCACCTTGTTAAATACCTAATAAATTATTTATTTTATAACATGTCCCTGTTTTTTCCGGAATGTCAACGTTCACTATAAAGTGAACAATCTATCTAATACTGTACCGTACGTTATCCTTCTATGGTTAAGAGGAAGCTACAAGCCAAAAATGTATATATTCTTGGTATACCTTATCTTAGGTAATAGGCATTAATATCGTTTGGTAAACGGAGTCTAGAAACGTTCGATTTCAAGCAAAAAACTGTTTTTTATTTATTTTGTAAATAATTTTATAAGAAAGCAAAAAAGTTAATCAAGTGAAACTGTCACAGATAATCTTAGCTATAATACTGTATTTTTGTAAGTTGTTTCCTTTATGCGTTCATACATTTCTATTGAAAAAAAAATTTTTTTTAGTAGTTTGCATTTATGTTTTTTAACGAGTATTTTATTTTTTTGTTTGTATTCTACTCAAGCGAAACGATAGGAAAACTTTTAATTTATCTAAAGCATATTTTTTGGTATTCATAATGTACCCCAATTCGTTATAAAGATTAATCAAAATAGTGATTTGGCGTTAAGCTTCGTCTTAATACTTGTTCAGAGAATTTTATAGAAATCATAATACATACTACAACTCCTGTACAATAAATTGACTGCTAAAGTGAGGAACCGTCAAATTTAATAGTTTGTATGCATTCTTATATTATTAAATCTATTTCATCAGTTTTGGGAGTAAATAAGTGCTGTAACTGATCCTTCTATGCTTCTCTAAATAGCCTGTTTGTGGGCTTAGTTCTTCTAAACTACGCAACGGATTTTGATATAATTTTCACTAACATTTAGAGAATTTCTTCTGGAAGGTTTATATATAAATAATACATGCATATTATACTTATAGAAAGTAGACAAAAGTCGATGTTTTGTAATCAAGTCGTAGAAAATATATTTTCGGGTGCTTTCATTACTAACGCTGGCTGAACCTTATGAGATACATCAAAATAATGTACTACGGAATTGTATATCTTAAAAAGGCCTACAGAAAAGTCAAAGATGTTATATTATGTGATATCGTGTGATGACCCCTAGCAACGCCGGCTACGCGTCAAATAGTGTACCCATAAATAAACCTGCTTGTACCCATCTACTGTGATGAATTTAGATGAGTACTAGATACTAATCTAATAAATTATAAACTTTAGGATGTTCTTCCTGTAGTCTATGATAAGGTCACCGCTCTAATGGTCTGGTAACAAATTAGCCTGCGTAGAATTGAATATGAATAGGCACATGTCTTATTTTTTCCCTTCCGTCGGCTGTAGGATTCGTGACATATAAGTATTTTTTTAAATCATAAAAAAGAAAGAAAAATAACCCGACAGTGATAACATTTGAAAATTTCTTCATACCATAATTAAAGGCGGAATTGTTTCTTGTGCAATGATGGAAGTCTTAGCCAGTCGAGGAATTGAACACACGACGCTTAGTTGTAAATAATAAATCAGCATTTATGGAATTGTTAATTTTATGAAAGAACTTTTTGAACTTCAATATACATAACATTTATTTGTTGACTAGGCCAGGAAAAATAATTTCTGTTGCTAACCACTCTTCTTTTGTACTTCAAGTTTTGTTAAATGTCCAGTTTTCACTCAATATATGGGTAAAATTTTGCATTTTTTTACTGCGTCAAACTTCGAACAGCTCACATCTCGAAATTGACATGGTATAAATTTTTAAAATGAAGATGTAAATTAGCACAATTTTCTTTATGCATGAAGGGAACCTTGTAATAAGTGTTTGCTACTAAAAAAACAAACTTTGTGAATATGTGCGAATCTGAAAAAGTTTTAAGTCTAATTTAAATGAATAATACGAAAATAAGTTAATAAGTTAAAAAAATGAAGAAAAATTCACAAAAAGAATAAAAAACAATGCTTTCGGATAGGAGTTAGATAAGTAAATTTTAGCTGAGAGCGTTATGAAACTGATACATTTGTTGAATTATCTTTAATTTATTCCCTGCTTTAATTACTTTTTGTAATTTGCAAATTGCTAAGTAGTTTTCCAATAGGTTTATTTATTACGCAGTTGGGTTTTTCACAATTTCTAACGACCTGCCTGATGGACTTACCTAGCATCCATCTTCTTTTCAATGTGCAACGGGCTACCAGAAGTATTCCATTAGGTTATCCATAGTCCGATATACACTGGCGTGGGTACATAATCGACAGTTTCAATGTTATTTTCAAAATCACTTAATTTATATTTGTTCGTATAACGTGGATAATACTGAAGCAATTGTCATGTGTCATGATACCTGCTAAGAAGACGTACCTACTCCCTCACAAATATGATATCTGCTAAGAAGACGCACTTACTCCCTCACAAATATGATATCTGCTAAGAAGACGCACTTACTCCCTCACAAATATGATATCTGCTAAGAAGACGCACCTACTCCTTCACAAATATGATATCTGATGTTCGCATTTACTCTCATGACACGACTCCCCGAAAATCAATCATCGTCATAATAAAATTATTTTCAGTGTTTCGATTAACTGCAGATGTGTTATTTTTTATAGTAAATGTGACAAGTTTAGTGCCAGATACAGACCTGTCTCGTCTCGGTCAGACCCCGGCCTGGGGTCACATCTTCGGGGTGGCCCGTCCAGGAAGCGATTTTTATTTTATTTCATTAACTCCACACAGAAGTCCCCGATGGAAAATAAGTTCCTTAAGGCGTAATATGTTTTCTTTATGGATGCTGTGAAAATGGTACACATTAAGGACACAGGACTCGCAAAATAATATATCTAAATTTCCATATAGCCCCAACATCGAAAAGGGCCCCGGCTAAGTGCCAAAATGATTTATGTTGAGATTGAGAACGTAGGAAACGCAAAAAAATTACATTATTATGTAAGCGGAAAATGTTCCTAGTGCAATAATGGAGTACTCGGCTCGCAGTGGTTTGAACTCGCATCGCCTGGGTGGGAATCTGAAGCATTTGTCCACTCTAGCCAGTATCTGATCTATTTTGAAGGTATCTGTTAAAAATAATACTAAAATATTTCCGCTTAACCCTGCACACTGTTGCAAAACTGCAACATACCGTTCAAACCACCTTTAACTCTTTGGTGTATACTTAATGCATGCCGTTTTAGAATTATCAAGTTCACGGTAATATATTTTATCGAGTGGCATCACCTTTTTTTCTAGATTCTCGAAAATTGGTTGGAGGTTAGAATTACAGTTTTGTTTTGCTGTTATTATTTTGATTTTCTTAGGTAAGTAGATACAATAATACAATACTTATATGTAATAACTCGTATTTTTCCTGTACACTTATTAGTTTTGAGAAATTTTTTTAGGTTTCTTTATTTTTTTTGTCATACGTAAATTGTTCATATTATTTTTTATTAAATACACGGTGTTGTAAATCTGCAACAATTTTTTTCAATCAAATATCATTAAAAAATTACAAAAAAATAAATTCATTATATTTCCTTGTATATGCATGTAAATATCTACAAAATATATTTTTTTTCCAGAAAAATAAATAAATCGTGCATAAGGGTTAAGAAAATTACTAAAGGATTTTCGTCCAATTGTTGGGAAACTCACCGAAAAATAAAAATCGAAGACGGTTGGCGCTTTTCGACAAGAAAAAAATTCGACTACGGCACTAATTTTGATTTGACCTTTCCAAATACAAAATAATATTTTTTAATGTTAATTGTTTAATACCCGTAATAATAATGTAATGCCCGTAACCCGTAATAATCTAATGCCGCGTACATATCAGCTTGTATGTAAATATTTCTAGTCTATTCTATTCTGACCGCCTCTTTGTAAGCTCTATAAAAAAATGAGCTGCCCCTCCCCCTAGCTTGGAAGCTGACGACGCCCCTATCATATTGTAAAAATCTTTCGGATTATCTGTCTGTTGCTAGTTGAAACCATAGTTGAAACTTTAGTAAACACGTAAAATGGCAGGTGCTGGCACATTTCGACTCTAGAGACATCTATGATTTATGGTTTGTTTCAGTGCTTATCAGTTTGGTTTCTAGTATAATCAAAGGTTTCTAGTTTCTTCTTTGACTCGATCCGTGGATATTGCCAGAGGATTCTAGAACGTAGAACAATCTAGATTAGGCACTACATTAATAAAATGCATTTTCACCACACAAATGATTAAAAAATATTATTGTTTTCCACGCCTTTGAATATTATATTATTCTAATCGCTAACAATATTGATTTTACGAATTAACAGTGTAAAGCCTAAGGTAAAGTCTAGATAATTCCAGAACTTTTCAACGGTTAGAGATTTTATTTTAAGCTGAGCTAGGTAAATAATAACATAAAAATATATTTTTTTATTCTACAAATTTTTATGAATTATATTCCACATTTTTAATATTCCGGGTATCAGAAGTATTCAGGCCCAGAATGTTCTAGAAAATATAATTTATCGTCTCCTTCATTCCGGAATATTCTAGTGTTAGTTTCTCGACTCACCAACAGATGGCAAAGCCCTATAAAAGACACCGGCGCTGTGACGCCGGGTTTATTATTGTTGTGAAGTTATCGAGAAAAACAATTCGCGATCCAGCCTTCTACATTGCAAGCTTACTTACTACGAGTCAAAATGTCTCTCATTCCTTTGTTCGGAAATTTCGGGATGGATTCTGCTGAAGAGTTTGGATGGGGAATCAGTCCTTGTCGCCGCGGGGAGCTTTTCAACCAGTTCGTCCCCTCTTTCAAAGGACTGGTGCGCGCCGCCAACAAAATCGATTCCGGTTGTAAAGTTGAGGTGCACAAGGATCGCTACACCATGTCCGTTGACGTTCATCAGTTCGCTCCTGAAGAAATCATAGTCAAGACAGTCGGGGATCAGGTGATCGTGGAGGGGAAGCACGAGGAGAAGCAAGACGATCACGGCTTTGTGTCCCGTCATTTCGTGAGGAAGTACGATCTGCCAGCGGACCACAGGGCTGAGGATGTGGTGTCCAGCCTGTCTTCCGATGGAGTGCTGACCATCACCGCCCCGAGGAAGAAATCTGCTGTGGAGGGCGAGCGCCTGGTGCCGATCACCTCCACGGGAGCTTCCCACAAACCCGCCGGCCACTAGAAGAAACCTTAAGTCTACGGTTCTATTCCAATACTAAATACACTCCAACATTATTAATCTAAGTTAATAAGCTTTCACCAAATTAGTTAAGTTTTTCTTATTATTTTCATTCACACCGCATTATCTATAATATCCTTGTAACATTTGAGACTGATTTTTCTTTATTTTTTATTTAATTTTGTAGTCACTGATTTATGTAGATGTGGTGAGAATAAACGCCTTATGATTTCTTTGAAAGTGTTTTATTGTTTTAAAAAAAAACCCTTCATTCTCAGTTATTGAATAATCTTGTGTGGGTAGGAATTTTTCACTTTTGCTCAATTCAAGGATGGATTAAAAAATCCGTCACTCCTGGATACACTGACCCCTAGATTCCTACCCACACCTCGTACCTTTTCCTTCCCGGAACTTCCTTTCCTAAAATAATCCTCCATACAGCATCCCAAAAGATGATATAGGCCCTGAGGGATTTTTTTTTCCTCAGTGTTTCTTGTGTGGGGTTAATTTAAAAAAAATATATATATATAAATCCTTTTATCATTTCATAAAAGATGTTTTTTTTTAAAGCAAAAGCTCTGTGCCGCCTGAAGCTAGTGAGACTATGGCATCCCATATCGGGGTATGTTGTGAGGCTGAAGGTAGTGGAGACGGAAGGAGATGGGAAAGTACCTGGCTGTTCAGATCTGGTCACCAAACACGGCAAAAGCCATTTCAAGCAACGTTACCATTCTGAATGGTGGTCTTACACCAGGCGATACTGAGTATGTGCTCTAAATGCAGGTGTCTCGGGGTGAAGTGAAGTGACTTTGGGAGGTGAAATTCCAACATTTTTTAGGTATAAAAGTTGGAATTGTTTGTATGGGAAAAGTTTTAATTTCAAAAAAGTTAATCTTCTTTTTTACTTCTACCATCACGTATAATCACTTCCCGAAGTTAGCGAACTTACCCCCCGGACAACTGTATACCTGTTTGGGTCCAGTGGTTTAATGAAGATTCATTTATTGACGATTTTAAATTCAACATACGTTTTCTAAAATCGAATAAGTTTTTCGACTGATAGACGAGGGTTACACATTCAGTTTGGAATCAGTTAAGTTCATGATTGTGGTCAAACTGATGATAATTAAATGATTGTACCACAGTAAGTTTGTTCGCAGCAGTTCCGCTATTCTGTAAAGATAATGTTACACAAGCAGAGGCAAGCGCCCCTGAGGTGATATCTCACAAAAGCGGCGCTATACAAATTGTCCAATAAATAATAATACTCATAATAACACCATAATAATAAAATAATGTCATAGAACAAAGATTTTATATTCTGGTTGACCAGATCTGATCAGCCAGGTACTTCCCAATCTTCTTCTCCGACATATTTCTCCTCCCCACTCCATTTAGCTTCATAACATAATGACATACCACAATCAGGAACGGCATAAAAGTGCTGATCCATATGTATTACCCCTTTTTCATCCTGTTGATGGAAGTATGATTGAGTGGAAGCGGCATTCTTACATAGATTCATCAGCATTATGAAATTCAAATGGCATCGTGATATACGAAGAGAGACAGAGTGTGCGCTAAATGGGCTAAAAGTTCAATGGTGACATTAGTTTCAGTTCAAATCTACATGGAAAGCATTTCTAGTGTTAACTGTTACTTGATAAATACTTACTCCTCATTAACTAAGTAGAATTTTTTTTTAATCATCAATACACATTATAAAAGTGTACAATGTGCGTGCCGCTAAATCTCTGAAACCAGTCCCGGTACGATCAAGGGATTTATATGGTGTGGTAGCCCTCAATCCCCCATCCATGAAGAAGGTTCCCGTTTTTACCTGAAGGGCGTGCTTTTGAAGATATAAGGGCAGGAAGTTTCGCCCTCTAGACATTTATAGAAGAGTCCAAAACATTTGAGAGTATTGGAGAGCATTCCACAACATTCCAGAACATCCCGGAATGTTCGGGAAAAGTCTGGAATGTGCGGGAACATCTTAATATATACAAATTATTATCTAAAAAGGTAGGTATACAAAAAAAATTCCAGATAATACATTATCTTTATTAATTTATGTAACAATATGAAATTAATTTCGTCAATAACTTGTATTTTAAATATTAAATTTCTTGCAAGTCTTTCCCTTGGAGATGTTTCAATCTCTTGCACCGTTTAACCCGGTCGGTTTCTGCTTCCCTGGCCCCCGTGAGACTGCTGTGAATGGCCGCAATGCTTTCTGTCCTGGCTGGAGTCTTCTCATACACATTAGCTCCGCAAGAAGGGTCCATGAGATCCGTTTCGATAAACTCATCGATCAGCACAACTCCTAGCTCCATTCTCATCACCTTCCGATCATACTGAAATCTCAAACTAATGTTGTTTTGATCGCAAACTACTAAAGTGAAATATTTACTGAGTTTCATGATAACAGTTTTAATAGGAAGAGACTTAAAAACTTTTGTAGTTGCAGAAATCTCTTTTTTTATCAGTAAATGGTGACTGCTGCTTTCTTTGACTTCAGCAACGGATTCAGAAGTTTTATTCTTGCCTTTGGAAGGTTTATTTTCCGCCTTTTTGGATTTTGGTTCTGCGGCAGCAGGTTTCTCCTTTTTCCCACCCTTAGCAGCCACTTTGTTTTGTTTCATTAAATTATCAATCTCTTCGTCTGGAGGACTGATGAAATTATCAGTGATTATGTTTTCAAATTCCGAGTCTTCGAATGGATCTACCCATCGCCAACATCGCGGCGGGCCAACTGAAGAATCTAACAGAACTGCGTTTAGCTGGTTGTACTTAAATCTAAACAAAGAGAAGAAACATTATTATTGCGTAGTCATATTTTTTAGTAATCATGGTACAGTTCATCTTAAGGGGACTCTTGCTTGTATAGTGGTGTATTGGATGATTAAAAAAATTAATTAATCTATTTTTTATGTATAAAGAAAAGTTTCTATGGCGGGCGGTGCGGATTTGATATTTATACAAATCTACAGTTTTATTCCGAGATTAATGTAATTTTGCACACTTGACCTGCAAAACTAGAGGAAGGTCTATGACTACATGAGATTTCTAAAAATTACCCCATCCCAGCAGAATTTTGATAATTCTTGATGAAATTTTGCACACTTGACATCTGTATAAATAAAAATATAAATGTTCGTTTGTTCAAAATCTGGACTCTCCGAAAGTTCTTCATCGATTGTTTTGAAATTTTGACAGAATGTTGCATTCGAATACGTATGAGTTTTTATATAGCTATATTATATGTGTCAGGAAAAAAAAGTTTTTTTTTAAACAGCGCTCAACTGTTGGACGTAAAAGCAACATGCGCAATTGTTTATCTATCTGCACAGTCTAAGCTACAGCAACGCGTGGCGGGGTACAGCTACTTCAAAATAAGAGGAAAATTACTGTCTACATCTGATTTTTTAAAATTTACATATAGCCCGCCGGGTAATGCCAAGGACTTTGGACAGATACTTGGACAGGATTTAATAATTATTTTATTTTGTTTACGTTGCTGAAGAATTAAACAAAAAAAGCATAAAAATTGAATTGTCGAATTGAACAGCAACTCTAAATTTAATTGGAATTGATAAATATCAATGTGCACCCGGATCGTTGGGCATTTGTGGGGTATGAGGTGAAAGATATTGGCAACACTTTTGGGCATGTGGTTTCACACTAAAAATGGTCCGTGGCCCATCTCCATTGTTTTATTATCTATGAGTTGAACATTGGGTTGTTTTACCTTATGTTTGCAATATGATCGTAGATAATTCCACGTCCTAAAGTATCCAAGACACCTAAAGGTGTATCGGACCCATCTTCAAATATTACAAACCTTCGCACTATGATATCTGTTGGTAAAGAGAAGCTATTAATACAGTTTATTATTTGTACACCCATAAAAACAATGTAAATATAGTACTCTCTCGTTAATACGACACCCCAAGAACCGGGCAAGTGTCCAATTAGCGAAAGTGGCGGATTATAGTGCATACACACAAAATATGATCAAAATGAAAACAGGTAATTCATAAAAACAAACACCGCTATACAGTTTTGTAAAATTTACATTTCTTCGTTTAATATTAAGCTGTCATGTTTACGCTTGGGAGAAGACTGCATTTTGTAAACTTATTCAAATAAAAAATGCATACTACCATAAACATCCAAGCTGGCCTAGCCCTATAGCCCACTTGGGAAAGGGGAACAAACCATGTTGCGTGGAGGGATTGTAATATCAACTCGCATTGTAATATCACCATTCAGTCGGCGAAAATAAAATCTATTTCAATGTGCGCTCTTCGGCATTCAACGTATGACTGATGTTGTAGATCAGGAGTTCCCAACCTTTTTGTACTCTAGAGCACATTCTAAAATATCGGTAGGGTGGCGGGCACCACCTATTTTTAATCGACAAACTTGGGGCAGCAATCGCAATCAAAATGACAACAATGCGGTTCCAGGCGGGGAATGCTATTTGCACATCACTCCTTGTACACGCCGAAAACCCGAAGTAAGCCGATGATCGCCGAAGCGATCGGGATGGTACGAGCACATGACTACTGTCAGTTTGGCTGTCGGGGCCATGCTTATTGCTTTCACTGACAGACAGAGCTGGCAGAGTCGTGTGCCATGTGTTTTGGCGCCTTTGACGTTCATCGGCTCAGTTCGTGGCGTTCGTTCACTTCGGGTTTTCTGCGTGTACAAGGAGTGATGTGCAAATAGAACTCACCGTTCCAGGCTAGCGTGAAGAGTGCAGTCTGGCTCGCCGCTAGACAGGTTGCGACTACTGTCAGTAAAGGAACCACTCATACATACAATATCGCAACCATACGAACGTATTTAATGAACCTAGGCACTCAAAAAAATTAAAACAAATAAATAAAAATAATTCACATTTTTAATTAATGTTTATGAAAAAATTATTTCACTGTCGAATAGTGGCGCATACGAATCGTTCACCATGGCGCCTGCGGGCACGGGGTTGGGAACTCCTGTTGTAGATTATTATAACTCTCCTGGTGCCAAAAATATGGTCACGTGGTTTGCCTTCAGCTCGTCGAAATGATATCCGGATTTCATGCTAGGGCAAGTCAATCAATTTGGATGTCTATACATGCGGTGAACTACTGAATTTGACATAGCAGTTGTCGGATAATCACGCTACAGATTTAAAAAAAAAAAAATTTCTTAGGATTAAAAACATACATACTTTTCAAGTTAACATTAGAAGATTAATATTAAAGAGAGAGTACTTTATATTATTTAGTTGTTACCTTTTCTAGGATAAAAACTGATGTCAACGGCTTTATTTCCATTCTTATAAAATATATTAATGTGATTTTCATCAAATTGTGCAAGTAATTGTCCTCCATCGTAAAATACTCGACTCAAGATTTCGTTGCGAGCCAGCCAGTCTGTCGAGGACTTTTTTGTTGGAAGGCCGTAGTAAACTTTTTCCTCAAAAATTAAATCATAGAATATTATGTGGATGTTTCTTTATATACAGCATACATAATAAGTATTTTATATGATTATAGAAATTTTGTGTGATGGTTAAATAGTCAGTTTACCTTTCGCAGTATTTTATGATCAGGCAGAACAGTGTAGCCCACATCTATGAATTCTCCATTAGACAAAGAGTAATGCAATCCGTTATTTGGAATGAATAGTTCAACAATGACTTTTTCTACAAGAAGCACATAATTAATAAGTGGTTAAGGTTATATTATCATTTAGTTGTAATTTCGATTTATTGTATCTTTTAATTGTCACCATCAGAAACTTTCTTTTTTTCCTTCATTTCCTATTAAAATTAAAAAAAAAACTCATAATATCACCAACTGACTTGACAATTGAATTTTTGAAACCAATTCCAATTTGAATTAATTTGTTGTCAGTAGGTACCTAGATATTTTATTTTTGAATTTCCGAGGTTTGAGCTGAGTGAGATTTTTTAGTTTCAATTTTTGGAACTAATTCCAATCTGAATTAATTTGTAGTAAGTAGGTAGGTAAGTAGTAGTTACCTAAATGTTTTATTTTTGAATTTCTAAGCATTTTCATTAAGTTTGAATTTTTTAAACTAATTCCAATTTGAATTGATTTGTAGTAAGTAGGACCTAAGGATGGGTTGTTTCACAGAATTTGAAAAACTCATCAAATTTCGAGTTCTGTTATTATTTCACCATGGGCCAGTTGTTTCACAGCATTTGGATAGTAACAGAACTTGATAAGGCTTTCACAGAACTATCAACCTTAAAAATTGATGAATTGTTCAATTTCTGTGAAACAATCTGTCCTATTTCTGAGCAATGTTTAGACGTGTTTTATTTCTGAGCTATTTCAATGTTTAGACGAAAAAAATTTGAGCTATTTTTTAAACTTTTGTTTGAATTAAAAAAATTATATGTAATAATTAAATTTTAAAAGCATATATCACGACTTTTCAAAACAGTTTTTGGTTTTCAGACACATTCAGAAATATTCCATTTATTTGGATTTTATTGCAAAGCAGAAATGCACACAAATTATGACAGAATGTGCCAGAGGCCTGAGGGGTTAGTAAAAATGAGATTCGAGACCTTGGAGTGATTTTCGAAACAAAATCTCTATTTCAAACAATACACATTTGATATTGTCATTTATTAATGGATTTGCAGTACACAGAAAATGAAGCATTTAGTCGCAAAATCCTGAAACATAGCTCCATAATTTGGATCATCTCTGAACAAAACCACATCCCAGAAATATAAAGAGTACAAAATAGTTTTATACGTTACCTATATATGAAGGAATATACATTATATTCATTACCGTATTCATTCTTAGCAAGAATGCTTGATTTTAGTATTTTAGAAGCCCGCCGAAAAATATATTTAGGTAAAATTTTTTAAAGTTAATAGTTTTAACTATACTTAATCTACAAGAGTAATTATGAGAAGGAAGTTTACTTAATTCTGCAAAATGACGCCATGGACATTTTACTAATTTGTGTTTAAAAACAAAGTGAATTTTTTTACAAATTTATGAGTCAGTCTTACTATTCAAAGAGGGACTAATTTCCAGTCAAGGAATTAAGCCAAAGACATATCTCTCAGTTTCTATTATTTATAGTTCTGGGGATAAAAATAAGTCACCATGACTGCCGTCCTGGACTCCATTTCCTGAGTATTTTGAGTTTTCCGCTTGCGTTTCCAGACTATAAAAATTAAACATTTATTTCTTCAGAACTTTAAAATATTTATTATCATTTTGGCTTCATCCAAATAAATTACACAATAGTACCGTTATCATGAAATAGATTACATTTCATAATATTTAATCATAATCATATTGGTACTCTGACCAACGACATAAGGCAATGGAAAATTTTTCAATAAGATTATCACAGACTTTTCAAATTGAGAGACAATAAAGTAAAAAATAATTCTACAGACACGCATACAAACAAACAAAGCACCAACAATACATTCACGCACACAACAAGAAGAACTAGTACACAATACGGAAATTAATAAACCATGAACAGTAAATCCTCGTTACGCAGTCAAGAACTGGCATTTTTAATTTTTATTTAGGTTGTTAGAGCTCACATAGCTATGTCAGCATTCCTAGTAATAGCATTGCGCATGCGATACATCTCTTGTGATTAGAACATGCTGCGTCAAACATCAAACAAATTGTAAACTTCAAACAAACTGAAGTCAGAGAAGGATTAGAAGTCATAATTGAAACAGACTAATACAATAAATAAACAATATAAAACACTAAACAATAAACAGAAAATTTTTGTAAAGTGATTCCGAATGAACAAGCTTGTTTCAAAGGATGAAAAAAATTGGAAACCGCTAAGCCAGATTTCTCAACAAAAACATTAAGGCGATGCACTACGTCGTGTAATATTTTAAATTGAGCCGCTATCAATAACAACCCTTACGTAGATGGTGATAAGGTTTAAATTCCCGCTTAACACCATCCGCCTGTTTTGATTTATGCAAGAAAAAAACATGGCCAAAAAGTGCCTTTTATTTTGTGGATCAGGCATAAATATTTAATTTTTTTTCGATCATTTTATAAATAACTTAATTTTCTTAATAACTTAATACAATAAAATCATAACCGAAAATGGGTTCGTAAGTAGGAGATTTTGAACTTTAAAGCAGTTTACATAGGCCTTTACACTATTTTTTCTGGGCTTATAAAAAGACTTATCTAAAAAATACTCGATTATTTCAAAGGCCAAGATGTATTCTACTCGCAGTATTTAATTAAAGCATCTGAAACATTTCTAGGCGATCAAATTTTCAAACCAAAAACACATGATTTTGCATTACTACGTATGGCATCGCCTTAAATGAGATTTCTTTAATTGGCAGCATAGGCTTCTTGAACTGAATACTACAAAAAGAGGATTAAGACTTCATTAAGGGGAATCAGTGAGAAAAGACCTTGAAAGAAAGAGATAACAAATTCTATGATAAGTACATTTTAACCTTTATAACGCTGGCCTTTTAACGCTATCTATTCCATCAAGCGGCACGTTTTAACACAATGTATGTGTTTTAATGAAATATCTGGGGTCACATATATGCAAGTAGAAGTTTCATAAAGGTTTGTCCTGTACATTTACTGAGTATTTTATTATGCATGTATATTATATATCATTTCAACTATAAATTTTTAATTTCTGCAATAGGTGTTATTACACTAAACCAAATAATTTTATATTAGCTTTTGGAAACATTATCTCAATCCTTGCAGCATTGCAGGATCCTAACTTCTAAGGACAATGAGAAAATACTGTATTATTAATTATTGTAGGATAAATTAAATTACAGCACTAATATTTGGTTATCAAAAATAATAATCTAATTAATCGGACTAGTAAAAATTCGAGATCAATAATTTCGTAACTATTAATATAAAAATAATATGATATTGTGCTTGTAGCAGTACATCGTAGTTTAAATTGTATTATTTGTCAATTTAAACTTATGAGACAAGCAAGCATGGGAATGTTTGTGACGTAGAAAAGGCATTAATTAAATGACTGTTCCCGAAATGTCACACGTCGATGTTGACGTATACGCGAGGTCGGGAGAACACTTTGATCCCCTCCTCCAGTTTGGCCAATTCCTTGTCCAGCACCATCTTCCGGTTCCTCATTCGGAGCGTATCCGTTCTAACGGGCATCTTGTTCAGCTCGTTGATTAAGTCTGTGAATTCTGGAAAAGAAAAAATGTTAATTATACAGGGTTTTCCAATAAGAGGTGTTATTTTGGATAGCCCGCTATTTCGGTAGATGTTACTTTTGAAGCTGTCATTTTTTGACATTTGACAAGTAGAAACTACGCCATTAATAAAAATGGAACGATACACGCTTCAACAATGCATTGAAATTATTAAAATTCACTTGAGTGAATCAAATGCAAATCATCTTGAGTGATGAGGCCCATTTCCACCTCGGTGGCTTCGTCAACAAGCAAAATTATCGCTTCTGGGGCTCGGAAAACCCAAGAATTATTGTTGAAAAGCCTCTCTATCCTCAACGTGTGACTGTTTGGTGCGGTTTATGGTCCGGCGGAGTCATTGAACCTTACTTTTTCGAAAATGAGGCTGGAGCAACAGTTACGGTGAATGGATTGCGCTATCGAGAGATGATTAATGATTTTTTATGGCCGGAATTGGATGGTATTGATCTGGACAACTATTACTTTCAACAAGACGGGGCTACGTGCCACACAAGCAACGAAACCATTGATCTCTTACAATTGAATATCAAAATAACACCTCTAATTGGAAAACCCTGTGTATGAAGAATGCCTTTATAAATTGCAAGTAATTAAGGCCTGATAGCATTTATAGAAAGATTGCAGTCGAGCCGGCTGTCTAATACCAGAATACCAGCAGAAATTCCATTGGAAAGAAGTTTAGCTGACCGGCCCCAAGTAAGCTGGGAATCCACCGCAACACTCGCCAAGCTAGTATACATATTTATTTATTCAATTTATACAATTTTTTATAACATTACAGATTTAGGGTCAAAATCATTATATGTAATTAATTGTATTGTTTACATAATGTGTGCACATACATATTGACTAATTTTTTACAATTTTTGACAACACATTTTTTTCTGTTGCATTTGACAAACACTTACATACATTATTGTAAAACTAGTAGTTCTGTGAAAAATAAAGCTCGCTTCCAAAAAAGTATGTTTCTACTAATTTAATCTTATTTGGTAAATCAAAACCAAAGTTTCCTTTGAAATCATAAGATTTGTTGGTAGATTAAATACTTAACATCGCAATTATAAACCACATAACATTTTATGCAACATTTGTTTATTTTAAATAAAGGATTTAACAAATTTTACAAAGAAACGTCACTATCTCAATGACAATTCGTTTTTAAAACTTTCTTCTTCATAATTTTGAAAAGCTCAGTCAAATTTAGCCATCTGGTCAAAGTAATACTAGTTGGAACAACAAAGTGGATGCAGCAGATTTTCGAAAATGCAAATCAGTCAACTAATCTAGTCAGATAATATTGAAAAGCTCAGTCCAGGGGGGTATAACTCCGATCGAAACGAAATGTTGTGATGTCATATGATTGCCGAACTAAATTCACAAATGAAAAACTCTGAAAGTCTATGGAATAAACTTTCAGAGTTTTTCATTGGTGTATAGTATAATAAGTAGGCTCCAAATGAGAACTGTATTGTCTATGTATTGGCATATCTATGGTTTTTTATGACCAATTTGATTCATACAAAAAGCCCGAAGATATTAATCTAGTGAGCGGTTTATTTATGGCTCAGTCAAAGTAAGCCACCTAGTCAATAAAGTGCATGCAGCGGAGGTTGAATTAAAACAGGATATCGCTGCGCTCAGTCAATTATTTTATCCAATACATTAATGTATTACGGAGGGTTATTAAAATATAAACTCTGTGTTTAATATATTTACAGAGTTATTGTATTAATTAGAGACATGTCAAGTCAGTTGAAAGCCCGTGCTTTGCCATGTACAACTTGCTTGCGCGTGCAAGGAAAGATTAAAAAGGGTTTAGTGCTTACTTTCTCTGAGTATTTTGAGGGTCTCGATCCTCTCACTCTCGGGCAGGGCGATGTGTCCCGCCGGACAATGGACGTCCACCTCCCCAAAGTCGTCCAGCTCCTGACGCTCCCGCGTCTGCTCCTTCTGCTTTAACTCCTTGATGTATTTGGGCACCACTCCCTTCTGATAACCTGAAACATTTTATTAAGAAACAAAACAAGGAATAAAATTTAAGATGACAAATGAGGAACTTCAGTCAACTTTTTTTTTCAGATAATGTGAATTATATTTCACACGATTTAGAATGAGATAACGTCACAATAGTTGACAATTTCTCCACATTGCTATGCATTGGCTCTGCCAACGGAGTAGAATGACCAACAGAAACATTTGCAAAACTTAAAACTTGTGAGTCAATTCAACTCTTCTCTGATCAATCTGACTGTCAACCGACACCAGAACGCACAAGATCCCGGATACTCAGGAAATTGTCATCAATTTTTGCAGTTGAAGGTCTTCCGTTACGAAGTTCATCCATTCCACCACCTGAAAATCTGGGTCCTTGACAAAACAGTCTTCATAGGCAAGTCGAAGTTTTGCAAAAGTTTCTATTGCATTGTGCCTAAGTCTGAAACAAAACTTAATAGCGCATCGTTGATCGATATTGTTGTAACAAATTTTCAGAACACGCTAGAAAAAACAGGTTTACGGAAACAATCGCTGTAGTCTACCAAGTGACTCAAACTTGCACTGAAGGCGCATCAGATGTTGGCATTCCTCCCCCCAAACAGCATGTCACTAGTGTTGCTTCATAGAACACTACGCTACCAGTCTCATTACTTTATTTACACAGGTGTAGCAAGAGAGTGCAATCCTTATAGGCTATAAAGGTTCTTCTTTTCTAGGGAAATGCACTTTGACTTTAAAGCCTTTATGAACTGAATGTCCTCTGAGAGTTCTAAAATATAATATAATATTTACAAGGAGAACCAAAGTCTATACTCACTAGGCGGAGGGAGGAGCGGGTTCCGTTCTTCCATGCTGTTTGTAGTAGAATCAAGTTTTCTGGGTGAATTTAAACTGAATGTGCTGCGCTGGGTGTCCTCCGATTGATCTTGCTGGCCATTCAAGTTGCAATTGGATAAGTACCTACTCTGAACCACCTTTGTTGCCGAAATGGGTGGCTCTTTCTTTCTCAACCCCAATTTGGAATTCCTGTCGACAACAATAGGCCCCCCAATTTTACCAGTGTCGCCCATGTCTTGATTACTCGGCCTGTTGCTTGCCCTTTCCTTACTATTTTTTTCTAAATTGTCTAGTACTTTTTTTGACGGGTAAATTACTCGTAGTTTGGTACCGTCGGCGAAGAAATGCGTCGCATCAGGGTCTATATACTGGCAGCCCACATCTTTGTGATTTGAGAGATTATCTGTGGATTGTACGAAATATTCAGTTGGGATTGGAATTGATTTAGTATCACGGACTTTTTTCCTTCTGAGAAATTCATTCATGTCTGCTTTGCGAATTAGCGGCGTTTCCGGCGCCTTAGGGGCGGCCTGGGCGTAGTGTACCCTATTGGAACTAGTTTGGGACATGGGTGCAGTTTGGGCAATAGAACCTTTAGAAGAGGATTTGTAGGTTTTATGAATCGATTCGCTAGTGTTGCGATTGGCGGACGTTGACACCTTCGCAGGAGCTTTCTCTTTTTTAACTTGAACTACTTTGGTGTTATTGTTCACGGGTTGTCGGTTATTTTGCATATTTCGTAATTGTCTGACATTTTCTTTTATGAAGTTTTTCTTCGATTCTTTCTCTGAAACATAGAAATAAAATTTTCATTTTAGATACCGCAAAAGAAATGAGCAATCAGCGTTTAAAGAACGAACACATTTAACAATATTAAATCAATGGAATTACTTACGAGGAGCCGGGAATATGCCCCGCAGAGTAAACATAATGAATTTCTGGTCACCAAATTATTATCTTATAAATTGCAAGTTCCTTCTTCGAATACTTGACTAATAATAATGTAAAGCAATTAACAACATATTCATAAAAATCTATAATAATATCAAAAGACGTTGAAATAACCAAGGCTTATTTTGAAAATAATTTTGACAATTTACTAGCAAAACACAATGCAGTGTTGCCCTATGGAATCAACACGAATTTACGAAAAATATTTTAATAAGTAGGATCAGTTTTATTTTATTATCAATTTAACATTTAAGTTTCATGTTAAACACACAGCATAAGGTAAGTTTTTAACACAGCATAATTTAATAAATAAAGATAAATATTAATCTATCCGCCGCACTTTTAATAGGAACAGGTTATGGAAATTAGACTAAGACAATTTAATTTCCATATGAAATAATTGTTTACGTCAGGAGAGATGGGAAAATGGATTAAAATTACATTTACATTTAAAGTTCAAAATCTCATTTATAAAACGACCCCCTTGCCATCATTTTGGATTTTTTTTAGTATGGGTTGACATTTCCAAAAGTTTCGTTTCAAATTAATTACCCCAAACTAAGTACGCAATAACCTATTTTGTGTATGCAGTAGTTCATTTTAGTAATTTTTTATACTTAAAGAAATTTCCATTGTAACAAATTTCCGTGTGTAAAAGTGCGCCAAATGGGTAAACAATTACCTAAATAAATTAAAATATCGTTCTGATTTCATACTTTTACAGCGCACTTTGATGGTTTGGATGACGTCTAGTAGTGCGGACAAACGAAGATAGGATTGTGAGGTGAATAAATAACACGAAAGTGAGTGATGGATGAAATTATTATCGAAGAAGAAATGTCACGTCAAGAGTCCGAATAACAGAAGAATATGTTTGAAACTATGTATGAATGAGATTGAAGCAAGGAGTGTGCGGCAATACAAAGTTGTTGGGCGCTATATCCTCTTTACCTCCCTCTGCGGGGAAATAATGGTTGGATAACATTAAAAAATATGTTTGAATAACATTAAAAAACACTGTTGGATAACATTAAAATCAATTTGTGGCAATACTGGGCTTTGTTTTTACGAGTAGCTATATCAACGCATTCACCCAAATAAACTAAAAATTGTGTCTGACTAATATGAGCCTTACGATCGAGCATGAAAAAATGAAGAAAAAAGTTGTAGAAAACATAAATTTACTCTACATTTCGTTTTCATTCATCTTCATTTTCGATTCCCGTGTTTTGTAATGAAGAAAGAAGTTATTTTTATGTTTGAAATATTTTTCCGCTAAAACCAATGATTTGTGACCAATTTGATTGTCCTACTTTCGTATTGAATCTAGTCTCTCGTTTCGGGGCCCATGACCTTATGACCTAAAATTAATTTACCGTTCTCATGTTTACATTTTTGTATATATTGACATCTTTAACTAGAATACTATCCGTAATTTTCTAATCACGTAATAATTAATTTTAAGCTAATAGTGAATTACGCTGGGTGTTTTCGAAATAAATACTCACAAGCCTTTTATTTATATTTAAAAATATATTATTTTCGTTTTGTTCTTTTGAAAATGGCGCGAAATCGAAAGTGTATCATTTTTGTCATTTTGCAAATGGAAAATAAATAAAATAAAAAATCAACGCAGATAAGCATTTGAAGTGATTCATGCAATGTAAATAAAGCATAAATTATTCTTGTAGAGAACCGTTATTTTACCAAGTATTTAATACACAGACGTTTCATTCAGCGTGGTTGATAGTCAATTTATAATATTATACATTCCTTATTCCTTCACTACCAGTTATCGTATTCAAGCGAAAAGGTCAGGATATCAATCGATCTGGGGGATGTTTAACATATTAGTTAGTAATATCGATAATAAGCAATAACTTTGTTATTCAAGTGCAATCAATGTCATTCAAAAGTGTTTTAGAAATCAATCCGGAAAAGTGGATTTTTGTTTTTTGATTTTATGAGTGAAAAATGGCACGGGTTTTGTTCGCTTTTTTAATTACTGCGTGTTTCATAGATGTTATCTCATCGGACGAAAATAATGGAAGGTCAGTACAATTTCTTCTTGACAATTTATTTTATAAGATAAAATTTGACATTTGACAATCATTTAACTTTCCTGCATGTAGGTAGCTTTGATTATATAGGTAGGTAGGTATATTTTTTTTCAATTAGAAAAATGAATTTTATAATTTTTTAAAAATATATATTAAGCTTCCTAGTCTTTTAATTTTAATTTTAAAGATGGGAACCTCCCGAGATATTTATCCAACTAAACTTTCGAAGTAGATTTTCAAGTTCTGTTATTATATCATTATTGGCTAGTTGTTTAAAAAAACTGAAATAACAACAGAACTTGAATAGAACCTTCACAGAACTTGAAAATAAGCTTTGAAAATTGATGAATTGTTCAAATTCTGTGAAACAACCCGTCCTAACTAATCATCATAGCTTTTCTCCGGAATGGTACTCGTTCAGGATATACTGCCACACATACTCACACATCTCTATACATACTCTTCTAGTATTTTGATACTTAACATACTTCAAGCGGGTGAAAATAGGTTCCTGTTGGATAATATTTATTTTTCTAACCGCCATATCTTTGAAAATAATGCATAAATTATGATTTTTTTTTTACATAGTAGTCACCACAACTCAACTATTACTACTTTTTAAAAAGAAAGACAAACATTTCCGGGTTAAGTATAACCTGAAAATATTTGAAAATATCCTAAATATAGGATCCTAAATAGGTGATTTTTCACAAAAACGGCGCTCTACAAATTATCCAATTATTATTATTATTTCTATCACCACAGTAAATGGAAAATGTTGCTTGTGTTGTGATGGAGGACTTAGTCAGCCGAAGAATTGAACACACTACGCCTGGGTGGGACCCAAAAGCGATGTTAACTCAGCCACTGACCGGTCTTAAATTAAAGCCTTCTTTTTAATACAACTTTATAAACTGATGTTATAATCAGTTTTGGGCCATTTAGCGTACGCTAAATTATGAAAAAAAATGGTTTTCACTTTTACACAATTTATAAGAATTTATTTTTTATTGAACTCTAAGCAGAATTCTTGCCTGAACAGACTATGCAATAATTACAATAGCGTATTATCTAAGGTTGATATTTTCAGTTGCGAACTTACCAAATACAAGAGGTCCATAAAAGAATATTTCTCTGATGGTTGGTGAATAATCTTTATGTCTCTATTGTTTATATCTCTATTATGATTTGATTTATATCTACAACCTCTCTCCATGGCTATAAATATATTGTTTTGTAAATTGTTTTATATAACCTTTTGTTTTGTATAATTTTTTTTAATTCATATTCCTTTCTCACAAATTTAAATTATGCTGTCTCAGTTAAAGTCACAAGGAGGAAATCAATCCATTGTTGGTTTTATTTTACTAAATAACACTTATGTACAAACTGATTAAATGTAAACTGTCAATTTCCCAAAGATGAATAAATAAATAAATAAATTACAAAAAAAAGAAGAATTTCCGCATCTCCAGTGCCATAAGCATATGGATGCTATTACCCATTCTGGTTTAGGTTTAGTATAGTTTCCTTTTGATTAAGTATTTTTCTACACAAGAGACAAGAAGATAACAAAATGTGAGATTTGTATCACATTGTTTATAGTTTATACACACACTTATTTATAGTTGGGACCCTTACAAAAAGATTGGTATACAATTTTCACGTAGAATTAACGGACAGCAATGCCTTTACAGTCATTTTTTGTTCCAATCTGCACACAACGAATAATTTATTTATCCTCTAGCTGAACCTGTTATGAGGTATGGAATAACAGCTTGGGGATTTTCCTGTACATAAATAACCCCTTATATATAAAACTACGTCACTGGACTATGACGGCCGGCATAGTCCAGTGGTAACGCATTGGACTGCCATTCCGAAAGTCGCGGGTTCGAACCCGGCGTGCGCAAATAAATTTTATTTGATTAATTTGTGTTATTTCACAATTAATTAATTAAAATAATATATAGTATATTTGCGGCACGTTCCAGAGTGGAAGATACTACCAGTATCGCCCTGGTGTAAGACCACCATTCAGAATTGAAACGTTGCTCCAAATGGCTTTAGCCGTGTTTAGTGACTAGATCTGAATAGCCAGGTACTTCCCCACCTTCCTCTTTCCCTTCCCCACTTACCTTCAGCCTCACAACATCCCCTAATTGGGGATGCCATAGTCTCACTGGCTCCAGACGGGAGCAGTTGGGACTCTTGTGAGGTATTCACTATAAAAAAAAAAAAAGGCTAGAACACAATCATAATACTCGTTTTAACTTTAACGAAGGACTTATTGTACTTAAGCATACAAATAAATATGGACAAAGAATGTTAAACTATATGATTCCCAGTTGTTTTAATATGTTACCTGCTGAAATTAAAAACTGTACCCAAAACAAACAATTGGTGAACTTACTAAAGACTTGGCTTACTGAAATAATTAATTTGTATTAGCTTACAATGATATATTATTCTAGAGACTTTTAAAATTGTTATTTATGTGTTCATAATTTTCTTTTGCTATATTACTGTAAAATTTTTAATTTTTTGTTTTATATAATTGTAAAAATGTAACTGTAAACTCACTATAATAAGATTTATAATGTAAAGAACCCTTTAGGCAAACTGCTAAAAAGTAGTTTATCGGGACTTTTTTGCCTTGTAAAGTGTGTATTTTTAAATAAAAAAATTAATAAAGGTAGAACCACCCTTCCCATCGGAAGTGTGTTAAGATGGCCTGACTCGAGTATTTGATTCAAACAATCTATTGTAAAATTATTTCCAGGGGTGTGCCAAGACATCTGCTACTGGTGCCAGCACGCATTGTGTCCGGGTCGGCAAACAAGATATGTGTGTCCCTCCTGGGCTCGGCCGCCTTCAACCGGGCCACGGCGCATGTTGAGTTCCTTACCTTGCCAACGGCTGCATCCAACCGGACCACGGACCGGCCCAATCGGCACGCCCACAAGTATATCGCCAGGGTGAGGAAGATCTTCTTTCAAGGTAATTATTTCTCATTTAATGTTACTAACTAACTGTAGATAGACGGCAAGTAAAATGAGTGCAGACTCACATTGTAGAGACGTAGAGACAGCATATTTTATTAGATGTTCACTAGCGTTCGTTGGTGACTTACCACGCCGCATTTACCTACCGCACCGCGCTTCATATCGGAAGACGCTAGGGAACAGTCTTTGGTTTTGATTGAACTATAATCATGATGCCATTTCTCTGTTCCTGAATCCCACACAACTCTATCTGGCACATACTTCTTGCTTCATTCGTTTTCATACATTCTTCTTCTTCAAGAGCCCTCTTGCATCCAGCTTTGAGAATAGGCCTCCCTGAAGGTTTTTCAAAATTTCTATGTATTTATGGGAAAATTCGATTTTATTTTATTTCAAAATATGTTTATTCAAAAAGATAGTGTTGTTTATTTGTGAAAAACAGTGATTCCAATAGCATTTCACAATATTTACAATTAATCATATACCTACGAGTACATTAATCTATTATGTACATTTGTTGAATCAGTTGCGATCAAAGATATTAGAAGAACGAGATGTGCTATGAGCAGTTCATACTGTGTGGAATTGTTTTGCCCAGTGTCGCCGGTTTTGTTCACCAATACTACTGCACACCTTCGCTTACGCTAAGGACGTATCGTTTCAGTTGGCACTAATACATAGAACAGATTTCTGTGCGTACACGTCCCGATAGTACTCAAAGTACCTTAATTAGGTAGTACTCCGCCTACGGTCCGGCGGCCAACATAGCATATCTCGTTCTTCTAATATCTTTGGTTGCGATGCATCATTGTGTTAAAAAAAATACTTATTCTAATCTTAAATTCATTGAGACACTGAAACTTGTCTATCTCTGAATGAAGTCGGTTTAAAAGCGTAGTCATTCTCCCCCGAGGCATGAGCATTGGTAGGTTGGTCCTGCCTCTTGGAAAAATAAAAATCCTGTGCTGCCTGGCTCCGGGGAAGTTATCTGGGACATAAAACGTAATACACTTCAGAACATCAGGATTGCAAATGTGTCCGTTGAGCAGCTTATGTGCTACTACCACCATTGCAATTTTTTTCCTAACATCTAGATCTAGTCCTAGCATTCCAGCGAGAAAGTCAAAGGGAAATAACAAGGGAAAGTACCCAAACTTTTGCATGTAAAGGTATCGCATAAACTTTTTTACACCTTTTCTATATCATTTGAGTGTATGGCATCTTCGGGTCTCCGTATTACCGAGCCACTACGATGCTACAAACCAGAATAAAAATAAAGCATTTTTACGACTGCCGTATTAGAAAAAGATTTTACGTTGCAGATTACAAAACCTAGCATTCGCATAGCAGTGTTGCACACCGAATCGATATGAGAACGAATATTCAGGCGCACGTTAAAAGTGATTCCTAAATCCTTCGTTAAAGAAATATGCTTTAATGTGGTGCCAGACATTTTATAATTAAAGTACAGCGTTTGCTTTGCCCTTGTAAAGCACATAATTGTACACTTTCCGCTGTTAAAGTAAAGTTTATTTCGATTACTCCACTCTACTATGCCGTCGATATCGAATTGTAAACTAATGGTGTCCTCAGTTTAATATCATCAGCAAATAACAAATTTTATAAACAGAGCTATTTCATTAATAAACATAGAAAATAATAGAGGTCCTAAATTAGACCCTTGAGGGACCCCAGAATTTGCGAGGAATTTAGAAACGACCTATTTATTTTCTATTATACAAATAATCATGGAAGAACAAAAGCAGTTGGTTTGATAAATCAATTTTTTCAAGTTTGTTTAGTAAAATGTAAAAATAAGTTCCACTTTTTTTACCTCCAATTGACCTCCAACGCTCTTACTAAAATTACCGAATCCGGTCTAAGCGCAACGCTTATCGCGTTCTAATAGTGCAACATGTTTCGACGAGATATTAGTAAGCAATAGTGCCTCTAATTGTATAGATTTATGACCTTGACAGTATATGTTGATTACGTCTAAAAGGGATCCAAATGATAATCTAGTCTCCTTCAACGGCAGCAATCTCCCGAACAGGCCTTCCATTGATACGCTTGGTGTAACTATAAGTGACCAGCTCAGGTACGGGGGCTCCATCGAAGCTGTACTGTACAGGGCCCGCAGATACTTTAATAGTACACAACTGCTGACCCTGTACAAATCGCAAGTGCGCCCTACTGTCGAATTTGGCAGCCATCTCTGGTCCGGAGCCCCTAAATACCCCTTGACTCTGTGCAGAAACGGGCGGTCCGTTAGATTTTAACGGACTGCCAGATTGATAGATTCCCCAATCTTAACAAACGGACTGCAATCTTTAGAGCACAGGCGTCAGGTAGATATGCTGTCCTTGGTCTATCGGTATTACAATGGAAGATGCTCTGAGGAACTAGCGTCATTGATCCCTTCGGCACCGGTGCGGTGCGGGATACACGCCAAACGCGCGCCCAACATTTGTACACGGTTGACATTTGTCACATGAGAACGGGTCGCTTCTACGATTCATTCTTAATTTCAACAGCTCGGCTGTGGAACGAACTGCCGGCCTCTGTGTTTCCTCCCTCCTACAACATGGGACTCTTCAAGATCCATGTTCACTCCTTCCTCTCCACAAAAAGACCCTCCACACCGCATCCCCAAAGATGACATAGGCCCTGAGGGAAATTATTTTCTTGAATGGAGTTAATATAAAAAAAATTAGAAAAAAAAAAAAGAATTTTTATTAAATTGGTAAGCTCAGGCGAGTCCAGATCATAATTCAGAATTTTAAACAGTAAGATTTTATCAAAAATTAAACGTCGTCAGTCAGCAAGCACAAGAATGCATTTTCCTCCCGGCATGCAACTGAAGTCTGTCATTCCAAGGATTAAAATGTTTTATTATAATAGATTGTTAATGGCCCCCGTGGTCGAGTGGTAAGGCTCTCAGGTTCAAATCCCGGCGTGCGCAAATAAATTTTATTTGATTAATTTGTGTTACGTCACAAATTACTCATTTAAAATAATATATAGTATATTTGCAGCACGTTCCAGAGTGGGAGTTACCCTCAGTATCGCCCTGGTGTAAGACCACCATTCAGAATTGAAACGTTGCTTGAAATGGCTTTGCAAAAAACATGTTTAACAAACAGGCAAGAAAAAAAATGCAGATAAGAAATGCTTTGGTTGATACATACAATGATTACATTCTGTTCTATACTCTGAGACTACATAAATAACAGTGTTATCAGTTCTAAGAATTGCAGATAATTGCATTCAGCGACTACTGTACTTATCAGCTATTGACTTCTGCGTAAGGTCATTCATCTGCATTGGAGTATTGCTCTTCTAAAATTGCAATGTTTGAACAATTTGCCGACACACCTTTTCTGTAGATAATAATTTTAAATCATTTTTTTTAATAAAACAACTATGTGTATAATTTTTATAATATTAGTCCTCAGTCCATATGTCACATTTGACGACTTAACGGGGGTGCCCGGGTTCATAGGGTGAGGTTTGTCTTGTTAGCGGATTCGTCTGTCCACTGGGGCGGGCGTGGCGGGGCGGATCGGGAGAGACTGGTTGACGGAGCCTCTTTGACCTCTCCAGTTGGACTCTCTCGACCTGATTCCTTGCACCACAGGGGTGCTAATATTATTTTTTTTCAATTTTAGTTTATTGGCAAATAAAATGGCATTATTGATGTTTTTTCGAAAATTCGATTTTTGTATGATTTTTTTCAGGAAATTTCAGTTTGGCAGTGCACTGCACTGATTTCCTGAAAATCTTCATACAAAAAAACAAAATTTCAAAAAAAAATAAAAAAACATTTTCGGCTACAGCATCATCAATAATGCCATTTTATTTTAATATTAGCACTCTATTACTCCCAAGAGTCACCACTGCTCCTGGACACACTATTCAATTCCCAGATTCCTTTTTTCTTCCCAGAACTTACTCTCCTTTCTTTACTTAAAAAGACCATCCACATAGCATTCCCAAAGATGACATAGACCGTGTGGACTGAATGTAAATACAGGGTGTATCGGCACGTACCCGACAAACTTTAACCAGCTATTCCTTAGCACATTTGGAGTAAAAAATGTTATGGGCACTTTGCTGTACGGTAACATTTTTTTTCTTTTAAAAACAAAAAATAAATAAAATTTCCACACTCCGTTACTGCCCCCAATATAGGGGTAAAGTACTTGGCAACGCCGCGCTACTGTCATCTCTTTCACACGTATTCTGTCTCAAGTCCCGTGTGGGCTATTATAAGCAAGTGTGTCGAAAACCATCTTCGCTCTTTCCTACACACTAAATAATAATAGTTAAAAATGAGACGAATGATGCCATACCATTGTTATTGTAAAAGCGCGCCAATACGTAAGTATACAACGAAACTCGAATAAGAATTGCCAGGTGGGTTTTTAATCGCTTTAATCTGACTTCAAACAATAATTAAACACGTAAAAATTTATTCAAATATTTCCAAGTATTATTTAATATAATATTACAGTACAGTACTTTGAACCTTCGCAAAAAATTTATTTGATTTTAAGTTTAGTTTGTAGAACTCCATTTCAATTTAGAGATTTTTTTTAATTTTTAACAGTCTTATTATTAAATTTATAAAAACAGTGTGTTTATAAACAAGTTCTGCTAGTTGTAATTATTATTACGCGTGACAGCTGTTTCACCTTCTGACGGCATTATCAAACTGTGGTGAAGCCACTTACAGACGATGTAAGTGATAACTTTCTATTTTTATTATCCTGGCTTTATTGATTTCCGAGTAAAGTGTCGTAAATTATTATTTGCTAATTCCTATTATTGCATTGTTTAAAATTTCACTTAATGTCGTTGGTATTTCCAACTGATGACTCAGGGGTTTATTTCCCTGAATAATTAAGTATTTTGGGGTCTAATTATCATTCATTTCATTACATCCGATGTATCTACACAATTTTTATGTTGAATTGGGGAAAGTTTTATGGCTAAGGGAAGGAGTGGAAGGTGAGAAAGTACCTGGATATTCAGATCTGGTCACCAAATACGGCTAGTCATTTCAAGCAACGTTTAAATTCTGAACCTGGATATTCAGATCTGGTCACCAAATACGGCTAGTCATTTCAAGCAACGTTTAAATTCTGAACCTGGATAATCAGATCTGGTCACCAAATACGGCTAGTCATTTCAAGCAACGTTTAAATTCTGAATTAATTAATCAATTACGAATTACAAATGACTCAGGGGTATATTTCCCTGAATAAGTAAGTATTTTGGGGTATAATTATCATGCATTTCATTACATCCGATATATCTGCACAATTTTTATGTTGAATTGGGGAAAGTTTTATGGCTAAGGGAAGGAGTGGAAGGTGAGGAAGTACCTGGATATTCAGATCTGGTCACCAAATATGGCTAGTCATTTCAAGCAACGTTTAAATTCTGAATTAATTAATCAATTACGAAAAAGCGTGGGGTTAAGAATATTTTTTTAAATCATAGTTGTAATTTATTGTCGAGTTTTTAAAAAATTTGCGATGTTTTAAATAAAATTTAATAATTATTATGTAAATAACTTAGCAATCTGGCAGCATTCATTTGCAGATGGTCAGTCCAATGCAGTCATGACGTTTGTGTGAGTGCTTTCCTTTGTGTGAGTGTGTTGCGCAGCAGTTTTATATGAACCGTTTTTTGATTCATCAGGATTGTTTTTAAAACTATACATTCTTTGTACCTTCAAATTAGTGGAAATAAACTTAAGTGTGTCAAGCTGCTCGTTATGTTCCGGTAATTCTGGAAGGCTTTTAACATAAGCAATAATATTCATAAATCACATTCCGCGAAGTTGTAAGTAACTAAATTTATTAAAAAATATACGTTGTAGGATAGCCTAGCAAGTAACATTTTGACAGAGCACTTACGGTGATTTAAAAAACAACGGCGCTGTTCAAATAATCCAATTATTATTATTGATAAGTACCTAAGTGAGGAAAATTGTTTTTAAAAGTGCTCAGAATTATTGGACTTCGATTATAAATTCAGGAAACCTACTAATTAGTTTCTTAGTTTCAAAATTAGACTATTTAATACGTGAAACGCGTAAGAGGTGAAACCAGAGCATTCCAGAGGTGAAACAATTTAGATACAAAAATAAAACTGATGTGTACAATACAAGAAGACAATCAGTGATTCGCATACGAAAAATGTGAATAATCATTATTGTTAAATAAAATATTTATTTTCTGGTACTGGATTATGTAATACGGGCTTCGTTCGCAGCGGCACGCGAGTTGCCACGTTGCTTTCAAATTTTGACAAAGGATAAAACAGTGGTGACATGTGGTGAAAATATTTTTATTTTATTTTTTATTTATTTATTTAACGCCCAGAGGGCTTTTACATTGTTGGTAGTATAATTTTAATTTGACAAATACTTTCAAACATAAAAAATAAGAATAAAATTACATTTGATAAAAGCTATGCAACAAGTCATACAAACACAAGAAACAAAAACAGAAAATTACAGCTATTTGTTGGTTTACATGATGTGTTTAGGAGTATTGTTGAAATAAATGTTTTAAATGATCCACAAAACTTGCCAAGTTGGTATTGAATATGTCAACATCACCCAAGTAATGATTTCCCATGGTGTGAAGTCGTTGTATCGGAGAGTGGGCAATGTAGTTACGGTTATGTGTGCTGCTGTAGAATATTGTATTTTGTCGTGTTGTTACTGTGGGTGTATGTATGTTTATAAGTTGCAGGAGTTCACAGCAGTCGAATTTTGAGTTAAGTATTTTGAATAAGAACGTTAAATCGTTTATTTTACGTCTATCTTCTAATGTATGTATTTTTAGAGTATTTAGTAAGAAATTGTATTTTAAGTCTTCGACAGGGATATTTAATTTAAAATTTATAAAACGTAGAAATTTTTTTGTATTCGCTCAATGTTGTTAATGTGAATTTTATAAGATGGAGACCAAACTACTGAGTTATATTCAATTAGACTTCTTACTAGAGATACGTATAATAGTTTAATGGCTTGCAAAGAATTAAAGTTTTTAGTTGTTCTTAATACGAAGCCTAGTGTTTTCATACCTTTGTTCACAATTTGATGGATATGATTGGTGAAACTTAGTTTTTCATCCAAAATAATTCCAAGATCTCTCATTTCCGTGACTCTTTCTAAAGCTATGTTATTGATGGAATATTCGAATAAAACAGGATTTTTGTTTCTGAAGAAAGTCAAGGTTTTGCACTTTACTACATTTAAAAATAAATTATTTTGAACGCACCAATCTCTAAACTTACTAATATTTGACTGTAGTATATGGCAATGATTTATATCAGTTATTTTCTTGTATAGTTTGACGTCATCTGCAAAGAGCAATACCTCGACATCGTTGAAGCAATTGGTTATATCATTGATGAAAATGAGGAACAAAACCGGGCCAAGGTGACTACCTTGCGGTAGGCCACTGGTAGCCCGGAAAGCTTTCGACATCCAAGATTTTATTTTAACGAACAGTTTACGATTTGACAAATAGCTACTAAACCATTTTAGCATGTTATCCCTTATTCCTAGAGCAAATAGTTTTTGGATTAGTAGTTTATGGGATACTTTGTCGAATGCCTTCGAAAAGTCTGTATATATACAGTCGACTTGTTTATTTTCTGCAAATGATTGTATAATGAAGTTTTGAAATACCGTTAAGTTAGTTGCGGTGGATCTTCCTTTGATAAAACCGTGCTGTTTTTGATTAATTAATTTTATTAATTTGGGATAGATTTCATCAAGGACCAATGATTCAAAAAGCTTTGGCAGTACTGACTGTATACAAATGGGGCGATAATTAGCTATGTCAGTATCGTCTCCTTTTTTGTAGATCGGTGTAATGAAGCTAGATTTCCAGCGGTCTGGAAAATGTCCAAGGGACAAGAGACGGTTAAATAGTAATGTAAGTGGTTTAGATAATGTATTAGAGCATGTTTTGAGGAATATTGGTGGAATGTTGTCTGGGCCAGCGGATTTGTCAGTGTCTAAGGAAAGTAATTTTTGTTCGCAACACTTTTGTCTGATTTGGCAGTTTGTTAAGTTTGTGGTCATATTAAATTTGTATTCGGGTATTTTATCATCTGGAGTGTCTTCATCATATACATTTTTGAAGAAGTCCGAAAAAAGGTTTACAATATCCTGTGTGTTGTTTGCACTGATTCCATTCATATGCATTATTGGCGGGTAGTCTGTGTTTTCATTGTTCATTTTTTTAAGAAATTTCCAAAGGTTTTTGGATTTAAAGACAGTGTCCTCGACAGAGGTTATGTACATTTTGTAACATTGTTTGGAAAGATCTTTACATTTTTTCCTAGTTTCGCTAAAGATTATATAATCATTTATGGATTTACTTTGTTTGAATTTTTTGTGTTGACTCTTTTTTTGCTGAAGAGAGGCTGTAAGCTCTGATGAAAACCAAACCGGGTAGGTATAGCTTCTTGGTGTGTAAAAAGGTACATAGGATTCAATAGTATTAGAAAAATATAAATAAAGTTTATCTAACGATTCATCAACGCTTTCATCGGATAAAAAAGACCAGTCTGTATTTGAGAAATG
Organism: Hesperophylax consimilis; assembly: GCF_061612785.1. Classification (NCBI taxonomy): domain Eukaryota; kingdom Metazoa; phylum Arthropoda; class Insecta; order Trichoptera; family Limnephilidae; genus Hesperophylax; species Hesperophylax consimilis. Next base: position 32,623,128 of record NC_142848.1, read on the forward strand.
GGAGTTAATTGAGTCGAAGTCGGCTCGTTTAAAGTTTAGGACGCTTTGTGAAGGTTTCCTTTCATTATCACATATCATATTTAATTTAATGTATAGGGGAGGATGATGATTATCTATAGGTAGAAGTGGATCATTTGAGAGTTCAACAGACATTTTAGGATAGTTTGATAAAGCTAAGTCTAATAAGCGATTGTTACTGTTATATATAAAATTATGTTGATGAAAGTTTAGAAAGTTTACCATGTCCAAAATTTCACGTGCACGATCGTTTTCACTTTCGTTTATGATGAGACCACAGTTATTTGCTTTCCATATTAAGTTTGGTAAGTTATAATCCCCAAGAATAACAATTTTCGAGTCAGGATATTTTGATGAAATTGTTTCGATGTCTTGACAGTGGTTTCTATATGACTGAGGGTCAGAAAGTGGTGCTAGATAGGCCGTTCCAAATATAATTTTCTCGAGAGGAGTCGTTATTTGCACAAAAATATGTTCGATGTTATTGTGTTTCGTGGTTAATTTTCTTGCTGACAACTTCTGTTTTATTGCAATTAAAACTCCTCCACCTCTTGACTTGGAACTTGATCTGACGTTTCTGTCGCAACGAAATACTTTGTAGTTAGTAAGACCGAGTTCAGTCGATTTGATTTCCGAGTTTAGCCAGGTTTCCGTAAGTATAATGATGTCATGATGATGAGAAGGTAGAGCTGCTTGTAGGTCATCGAGTTTTGATCGCAGTCCGCGGATGTTTTGATAATAGATTTTTATGGTTCTGGTTCGGTTAGGTGGGATTTCTTGAATATTTTTGTAACTTCCTAGTTTTTTGGTCGATTCGGCACGATTCGGGGGGTGGAGTTAATGTATTTTATGGTGACATCTTCACCATTTTCTTTCCTTTTTTCCAGCTGAACCCTCAGATCGCTCAGAAATTTTTGTTGCGCCGGTGTTGAGTCGGGGTAAATTCTGACATTGTTCTTGAGAAGACTTCGTTTGCTTAGAATATTTCTGGATTGTGTTGAATTTTGTAGTTCTATTTTTATTGGTCTAGGCTTGTCATTTAATAATTTTCCAACCCTATAAAATTTAGAAATATTTTCATTTGCTGAATTGTCGATTTCACCGATTATACTGGTGACAGCTGCCTGGTCATCCAAGATCCTGCCAGCTTCTGTCGCTTTAATGCTTTCGGGCACATTGCAAATAATAATATTTTTAGATCGCACTTGTTGTTCATTCATTTCCGAAATTGCCTCGCAAATATTAAAGTTGTTTTGCAAAGGATTTGCTCTAATATCCTTGTATGCACGCAGTTCACCTTCTAAATTAGCAGTTTTGGATGCTACAGCTGAAGACATGGTACTTATGGCACTTAAAATTTCACATGCAATTGGGGAAATTTTAGAGATTTGATCCTTATTAAATTTGTTGGCCGGATCAAAAAGTACTTTATTTAAGGCATTGACAGCTATTTCTGCTTTGGAGATGAAATTTTGCACATCCATTGTGAAACGTTTAAAAATTCACTATTCACTGCTTATCACTGTTGGGAGTCGATGATTTATTTTTGCTTTTGTTGACACAGTACACAAGTTCTTCCAATGCTAAATACTGCTATGTTAGTAAATAAGTGCTGCTTGTTAATATTCGATAGTATTTATGTGTAATAATTCACTGTAATTAGTTTAAATGTTTAATTTTGACAGGAGTAGATCAAAATATGTTTGTACTGTCAAAAGAGTATTGTTGTAAATATGTTAAAAATATGTTTAGTTAATTTTTTATTAAAAAAAAACGTTACCGGACAGCAAAGTGCACATAACATTTTTTACTCCAAATGTGCTAAGGAATAGCTGGTTAAAGTTTGTCGGGTTAGTGCCGATACACCCTGTATATATATTTTTTTAATTAGGGTATAGAATGAAGAATAACATTAGAAATTGCTTCCATACAAATTTGAAGGGAAACAAATGTTCCATCTAGCCCAGCAGCCTAGCTCTCCATCTCACTTACACTTGCCTGACATCGTAGATCTCCATCCCATTTAAATTTCGTAACCACAGTTTTACATTGCAAATTTGAACCTCAATTAGGCAAATACTTGGATCACGAAACACGCCCACAAGGCACTTCTTGTGTTATTCTTTATTCTATGGGGTAAAAGCATTAATTTAGATTCGGAAGTTTTGCATTCAATCTATTATTAAATTTAGATTCAGAGGTTTTGCATTCAATCTCTTATTAAATTTGGATGCAGAGGTTTTGCATTCAATCTCTTATTAAATTTGGATGCAGAGGTTTTGCATTCAATCTATTATTGAATTTTGAACCCTTCAGGCTAATTCAGACAGTCTCACAGAAATCGTTGTATCTTCCTTATTATCATGGTAAAAAATACAACCTAAACGGTGTTAGAAAGAGAAAACACCATGCTATATATTCAAATCTAGAAGAATTAAAAAAGTACACCTCTATTTAACCAAAGATTCCGAAAGCAATTTGAAAAAAAATTATGAAACTTTTTATGAATTATTTTTTATATGAAATGACAAAAAAGAAAGGTGACAGAAACTTTGTAACGCATTTGTCAAATAAAATGAGTGTTTTTTAGTTAATATGTAATTTTAGTTACAAAAAAACGTATTGTGTCATTTTTATTTATTTTTTATGTTTTCATAGATAATTTTAATATTTCAATAATATTTATGTTTATTTCTAATAATAATGTTTGAAAGTGTATTTCATCACCTTTCAAAAACAGTTTTCGATACATTCAGAAATATTCCATTCCATAATACTCCGACCTTCTGTCAAAATATGGCAGTTAAAAGGAGGAGTTAAGAGATAGGCAAACATTCCCGGGTTACTAATATCCTGACAATATTCCAATTCCTCCTACGACCGTAATAGTGAGCAGAAAATTAAATAATTAAATAATGTTTTTCAATTTTTTTAGGCAATGGCGGCTGCCTGGATGTACTGATTCCACGAACTCCACACCTCAAATTGCTACTACGGTTCAGAATGCGGTAATCTAATTAAAATATATTTACGCCTGTGACAGACCTCGCTATAAGCTATATGCTGAAATAGGCCAAGCCATGAAAGTATAGCCCAAGTGTGTCAGTCACATTAATTAATTGATTCTGTGCAAAGGAAGGCTGTTCGTCCAATTGATAATTCGTTGTTAACAGACTAATTGCCATCTCTAAAGATCTATCCAAGTTTTGTTTTTATCCAAGTACTGTGAAACAATCGGTCCATAATAAAATGATAACAGAACTTGAATTGAATTTTCACATCGAAATTTGATGAATCGTTCAAATTCTATGAAACAACCATCCTTAGTGTTAATGAAAGAAACATTGTACGAATTGTTTCTTTTAAATTCATAGGTTTGACGACCTGCCTGATTACCGTGTGGACGAGCGTAGAGAGGTGCCCCTCCAGCACGACAGCAGTATCGTCATCATCCAGCTGGACAAGCCCATCTACCGCGCTGGCGAACCCGTCAGACTCCGAGTCCTTCTGCTGCGCCCTGACCTAACTCCTCTGCAGATACCTGTGAGATTTACATAGCCAACTTTTATCATCATCACAATGATAACCATTATCATCACGGCACAGCATCCCAGGGTGGGATTTGGCCTCTTCATACAATCCCTAATAATTTTGTCTTCATCGGGCAATACTTATATTTATTTAGTGACTATTTAAACCTTGTACATACAAATACAAATATGTATATGTAGTAAATTGCATTTGTTAGACCTCCTCACTAGGGTGTCCTGTGCTGAGGCGGACTAAAGTTATTCACCCCTCCTCACCCTAGTCATTTTGAATGTTTTTTCATTGATCTCTTTCAACCAGATATTTATTCTTAAGGCGATGCACTACGTAGTAATGCAAAATCATGTGTTTTTGGTTTGAAAATTTGGTGGCCTAGAAATGTTTCAGATGCTTTAATTAAATACTGCGAGTAGAATACATCCTGGCCTTTGAAATAATCGAGTATGTTTTAGATAAGTCTTTTTATAAGCCCAGAAAAAAATAATGTAAAAGGCCTATGAAAACTGCTTTAAGGTTCAAAATCTCCTACTTACGAACCCATTTTCGGTTATGATTTTATTGTATAATCTGGCAAATTAAGTTATTAATAAAATGATCCACAAAATAAAATAAAAGTCACTTTTTGGCCATGTTTTTTTCTTGCATAAATCAAAACAGGCGGATGGTGTTAAGCGGGAATTTAAACATATCGCCATTTACGTAAGGGGTGTTATTGATAGCGGCTCGATTTAAAATATTACACGACGTAGTGCATCGCCTTAATTTGTAATCATTAAATTTTTCTTTTCGCTTTACATCTGGGGGAAGGATTTTGTGGGGTTTTAGTAGATGCTTTGTCCGAATGTGGTTTTATGATTTGGAATATTATTTTGTCATTGTGATTTCATCTAGTGTGATGAATACGCGTTATATTAGAGGATGTTGTGTTCCCACAAACAGTTCTCCAACTCGTCGTGGAAGGAGATTTTAGAGAATAAGTTCTTTATATTAAATCAGGGATTTATTCAATACTTTACGTATTACAAGAGTGACTTCGATGGTTGACCTAACTAGGAGCTGGCTAAGTGAGATCTGCAAACACCATGTTTGTCTGAAATCAGCCTAACTGGCCCTAGCGACTACTGACTACTAGCTGCCATCTTGCGGACTTCCTAGCAAGCTCTTTGCACTGCCCTCTATGAGTGCATCTGTGAAGCTCTTAGCTAACTCACTTCCCAACAGAGGATTACAAATTTTTGAATAGTTTCAATAGTATATTTTTAGCATATATTTATTGTACACTTGATTTGATTATTTGGTTTGATTGGTTTCCAGGTGTACAGAATATCCATTGAGACTCCCCCAACCATCTTTGGAGGTCCGGTGAAGGTTGTGCAATGGCACAATGTCACTACGCAGCTGGGCGTTGTGCAGAAAGAGTATTACCTGGATAAATACGCACAGCAGGTGACAATAATACAAACTATTTAATAGTTACCCCATAATACACAAAAAAAATAAACAAAAAAAAACCCATTGATTAACATGTTAACTACAATAATAACACAGTAAATTACTCATATAATTTTAATATTGGTATTTATAAATAACTTACGAGGCTTCATTGTTGACCCAACATTTTGACAGCTTGTAATGATGTCCCTAGTGGCAAATTACAAAAACTTAGGTTATTTTCCAGCATAAAACATATTTAGATAGGAGTCTGCATGGTCGTAATGGGCCGGAATACCGCGAAAATTTAAATCCGTTTTCGAGAAATATTTTTATAAAGGGACCCTCACGATCGTATCATCCAGGTCTGAAAGGATTATACTGGAAGTTCTGTGAACAGTAGACCTCGTATCCAGAAAACTATGTTTCTAATTTTCTCTTATTTAATAAATCAAAATTTCCTCTGAAATCGTAAGTTTTTTAAGTAGGTACTTAAATACCTACCTACTTAATTATAAACCATAAATATTTTACAAAACATTTTTTTTAAAATTTCAAATAGGGAATTATACAATTTGTCCGAAAAATGTCACTATCTCAATGACAATTCGTTTTTCAAACGTTCTTCAGGCAGGTAGGTACCATAATATTGATTATTCAGACTCGTATTAGGAAGCACGATCATGCAAACTCTGGCGGGATAAGAATGTAGTATCCAACAAGGCCACCATCAACAAGAACCGGAACGTAACAAACAAATTTACAGACAATTTGCAAAACGGTTGAGTTAAAACAGGACTACGCTCAGTCAATTATAATTTTAGTGATAAAATTCTTCTCTTTTGAACTGTCACGGTTCCAACGCACTTTTTCATATTTTTAGGGAGAATGGCGGGTGGTTGTGGATAGCCGAGACTCCTCCGCCGCTTCCACGGCGCAGAGCTTCTCCGTGACAGACTACGTGCTGCCCTCCTTCTTCATCTCTGTGACCCACGACAAGGTCTTCCTGGCATCCTTCAAAATGCTGTCCTATTCTATCTGCGTCAGGTAAGGTTAACACCATGGACATTCAAATTGATAGACCAGCCAGTCAAGGTCTCTCTTTTCATGATTTGTTAATGAATCTGACAGTATACAAGCAACTCGCATTTATAACCACTATTTAGTACTCGGAAATAAAATCCGCTTTCGAATTACTAGTCCTTTTTACATTGTCGCGCAAATTACTGATACACTTTTACAAATGTATTGTAATTTACCAACCTTAATTTAGCGTCGCTAAGCCAGACGATTCGTTTAAAAATTAAAATTCAGATCGTGCTCAGAAGAGTCCCTCAATGGACCCCGCTGCAAACCATTGCTTTACTCGTCTTTGTCTGGTTATTTCAATGTGCGCTTTTTGGTGGTCAATGTACTGCTGATGTCGTAGATTATTCAAAGCATTTTCGAACCTTTCTGGTGCCAAAAATATGGTCACATGCTTTGCCTCCAGCTCTTCAAATGATACCCAGATTTTATGTTATGGCAATTCTATTAATTTAGATGTCTGAAGATAACTCCGTCCAGGAAAAATAGCGGTGATATTACGGTAATAATTTTATTATTAAATTAATCAATTTCACTTCCAGGTATATGCACGGTGAGGGTGTGAATGGTGCTTTGACTGTTACCGTGCACTCGGACTCGTATGACAGCCAGGCGCTGCCGTTCTACGCCCAGCTGAGTGAGGAGCGCCGCTGCTTCAACTACACGTTGCAAACCTCGCTACTGGGCTTCGGCCGGGGTAATGTGGAGCCCACGATGGTGGTTGCTGACATTGCTTTTCAGGTCAGGATTTAAAAAAAATTATTTAGATTTTTATTTTTATCGGAGTAACATTAGCATCATTCTTTCTTCATCATCTTCAGGATTCTTTCAGCTAATGATGATTTCCTATCTCAATAGCTGCTTGTGTCGCCTGAGGTGGCTGTCTGTGTCTTGTTATTTATTTATTTTAATTATTGTAACATATTAACATATTATAACATTGAATCTAAGTAAGAATCGTGGCTCCCTTATCAGGCACACGAGCTCCTCTTTTCTGATAAGGTATACATGACCAATTATGAACCTAAATATTATATTTTGCAAAATATGTATGTATTAATGTAACCCATATATGATCTAAATAATTGTAACAGATTTATCATCGGTTTACAGTACAATATTTCTTATTTTAATATTCTTAAAACTATTCACATTTGGGAAGATAATATATGGAATATAATAATGATATAATAATATCTTTATTTAAGAAATTTGCAACTACAGGGTTTTCCAATAAGAGGTGTTATTTTGAATAGCCAGCTATTTCGGTAGATGTTACTTTTGAAGCTGTCATTTTTTGACATTTGACAAATAGAAACTACGCCATTAATAAAAATAGAACGATACACGCTTCAACAACGCATTGAAATTATTAAAATTCACTTGAGTGAATCAAATGCAAATCATCTTGAGTGATGAGGCCCATTTCCACCTCGGTGGCTTCGTCCACAAGCAAAATTGTCGCATCTGGGGCTCAGAAAACCCAAGAGTTATTGTTGAAAAGCCTCTCTATCCTCAACGTGTGACTGTTTGGTGCGGTTTATGGTCCGGCGGAGTCATTGGACCTTACTTTTACGAAAATGAGGCTGGAGCAACAGTTACGGTGAATGGATTGCGTTTTCAAGAGATGATTAATGATTTTTTATGACCGGAATCGGATGGTATTGATCTGGACAACGTTTACTTTCAACAAGACGGCGCTACGTGCCACACAAGCAACGAAACCATTGATCTTTTACGATTGAATATCAAAATAACACCTCTTATTGGAAAACCCTGTAAAATTAAGAATACATGTTGACAAATAGATAAAGTTGAGATTTTTCATGACCTGCCTCACTAGGCTAACGGCTAGCCTGTATTGAGGTAGTGATTTTAACCGCATAATGCTTTTGAACGAGTCACGCTCGCGCGCTAAATGCGTTCCGATTTCTGCTAGCCCGAGTGACGTTCGCCGATTTCGACTCGCAGCGTTCTATTTTTAGCTAACACGAGTAAGGCTCGTCAAAAGTTAGCATTGTATTTTACGCAGTTTGAATTTGCCTACAGTTTGCCTCAGAGACTCTGTTGTGTTTTTGAGCTGCTTATTTCGTTTTTACTATATTGTTTTCACATTTTCGTGTATGTATGAATCGTTTTATTTAACCTGTTCTTTTTTTTAACACTTTTTTATAAAAAAACCATAGCATTAAGTTGTTAAAAGTTGATTTAAATAGAAATAAATATTCCTATACTTATTTAAAAATATAATCACTCAATATTTTTGCTAAACTAATAATTTCGAATTTGGGTGAGGGCACCGGTAAAGGCCCTGTTATTACTTTTGTCCAAATTATAATTTTTTTTTTAAATTTGTTTAAGCAGATATATAAAAAAGTTTTAAGACTATTTAAAGAGTACCTAATTAAATATATCCACTGTTTTAGAAATTTATTGGCGTACATAATGCGTTTATAATGTCTGGTTTTTAGGCTAAATCTATTTGTCGCCTCAAGTAAATCCATATGGTGCATGAACCTGAGGTTTTTTTTCTGGACTTTCCAACATATTTATGTATTTTGTTTGGTGCGGAGCACACACACCACTAGCATACTCCAGCTTACTTCTTATGATGTCATTGAACATCTGCATCTGCATCTGGGTCTACACTTTTTTTCTAACATCATCTTAACAAATTGCTTGCTTTTCAGGAGGATGGGACAAAAGTATGGAAGAACACGACGGCCATATCTAATTTGTCCAAACAAGTGGTAAAAGTGAGTTATGTGGACAAACACGACATGTTCTTCAAGCCTGGCCTTCCTTACAGAGTAAAGGTATACTCTCTCCTTAAAAATCTATAATAATTTCTTTCCATATTGTGCCCACGCTAGTATTTTTTATTACAGGAGACTGTTGACGTAATGTTCCCGTGAGCACTTAGACCATAGGCCCATTGTGCTATCCTCAATTTACCCATTCTACCTCATTCCTTTAACAGTAATCCGGACAATTTAATAAAGTTCACCAGGGTTGTCATTGGATATGTGGCTATGTCTTCTGGTTCTACAATGTGTCTTCCAGGTGTCTAGCCTTATTCCCAACAGGGCGGGACATTGGCACCAAAGGTGAATTGGAGTCTCTTCATCCTCTTCACATTTCCTGCATCTGTTAGTGTTTTCCACTCCCATCAACTGCATGTGTCTCCTGAGATGGCAGTGTCCCGTTAGTAGTCCTACCAGTTCCCTCAGTGAGTTTCTGTCCATATTGAGTAGTTGTCTGGTACGTTTATGAGTACTTCGGATTGCCTCATTCCGGGTGCCCTTTCCCATTCCTTCCAGTGCCGGGATTTGACCCACCTTTCAAAATGTATTTCGGTGTGGCAAGCTGCTACTCCTACGGCCGGCTTGGATCCCGCAAGTGATCCTGGTACCCAGATCAGGGTTATTTTATTGATTGTAGCAAGTTCTTCAAGAATGGTCCTGCATTCCATCACCAGTCTGGAGTCGTATCGGTTACTTTCCAGTGACATTAGGGCTGCCTGGCTATCAGAGCAAATGCCTATGTTCTTATTCCTGTATCCGATACGTATGTTCTCCTGTGCACAAGTTAAGATGATCTCCATCTCAGCTTGAAATACAGTGCAATGTGTTCCTAGAGGTATACTAAGTTCCCTCTTGGAACCCTGTAAACAGACCCCGGCCCCTGTTCCCTCCTCTATCTTGAACCCATCTGTGAACCAGATTAGTTCATGTTTGTGGGTAGGGCCTGGAACCGTGTCCCATTCCTGCCTTGTGGGGTACGTCACTCTAAACTGCTGTCTGAAGAAGTATTCAGCTTGTTTGCCGTCCTGCCTCTTTCCAGCTGTTCCCCAGTTTTGTTCCAATCTCCGTGTGACTGTTTTTGGGCAACTCACCTCTCCATTGACCTTTCCATTGTAACATGTAGGCTGCCGCCATTGCCGCCCCCTCTAATTAGCTCCAGTGGCTAGTATAGTGGTTAAATAGGAATAATTTACTAAAGGAATTCTTTTGCTTTTTAATCATTGAAGACAATATTAGCGACTCTCAAACGAAAATTATTTGAAAAATACGGTCGCATCTAGGAATTGAACGCAGGTCCTGGGTTTTTGAGGTTATACTCATTAAGTTATTCCAAAAAAATTTTAAATTATATTGTTAGTGATAATGCTAAAATTATATTTCTAATGATGATAATTCTATTGCTATCATTCTGTCCTGCCACCACATTATGGTGAGACTAATTTTCATATGATACAATTTAAATTCAACAGAATAACTAGAATGGACGAGGAAAAGAAGAAGAAGATAAAGAGAATGAGAATGACAGTGAAGAATAATTTAAAAAAAAACCATCAAGAATAAAAAAATGTCATCTAATGTTTAATTTGGGAGGTGGGTTTGGTTCCGCCGCCCCTGGAACCATTTATTGGATAACCAACACCTCTGCCATAGGTCACCCCAAGTGGTTCGCTATGTTTGATGATTTAGCAGGGGTACCCGAGTTCATTGGGTAAGGTGTGTATACAGCATCCCCAAAGATGACACAGGCCTTGAGGGAAATTATGTTCCTCAGGGCCTCCTGTGTGAGGTTACTGTAAAAAAAATCCATCTTTCAATTGTTGTCTACCCTACATTTGTTCCTATACGTGCCTGAAAACTTCAGCCGTAGTCAGCATAGCATGACAAGAGGAATGGTTGTATTGAATGAAATTTCTGTAACATTTAATGTATTTAATCACTCTTTAAGTAACAAGTACAACCGGTTAGTAGCCGAGTGGATAAATGCAACAGGTTCCCGCCCTGGGTTCAATCCTCTGCTAGCTAAGTCTTCCATCAATGCACAACCAAAATTTTCCATTTATAATGATGAAAATTAGGAGGAATGTAAATAATGTTAAGTTATTCGTAACCCGGAATTGTTTGTCTGTAATTTAAAAAGAGAAAAATAAGTGCTCGGAGGTAAACATAAATTTATTGCTGGCGAAGGTGGTACTATTGTATCGTGTCATTCTATTTTGTCACTATGTACAACCTTGGCCAATCACAAATACAATCAATGATAAACTTACAGTAAATGGATTCAAAATGCTTTCCCTCTGTTGGACATTTTTTTGTGACCTCACTTTTGCATTTCTGTTAAAATACTCCTTTTCTTGTAAGGTTAGAGTGACCGACTGGAAGAGTCTCGCGGTGCCCAATGCCAAGGTGCAGTTCTGCAAGATCCTCAACGGCAGCACCGAGGAGGTGGATAACCAGCGCGAACCTCAGGTCCTCTACGACGGCCGAGACAGCCACCCGGCGGGAGACGCCCGGCCACTGGTGGACGATTGCGAGACGGGAGTGACCAATGCCAAGGGACACGTCTCTTTCACATTCTCGGTCAGCGCAAAGGAAAATACAGAGTTTGTTTTGTTGAAGGTTGGTATTTATTTGAATTTTTTTAAATGAATGACAGTTAATATTAAAGTAATTTCAAAATCAATAATGCCGCTAAAAAATTACAAAGCGCCGTCAACTTAGTCTCATTTTAAAGAGGAATGATGAAAGTTGTTGTCTGACATCACAAACTATGCATGCGCAAAGTGAACCCACATTTTCAATATGTGTCTGTAAACAGGACTACTTCTTGGAGACTAATAATTAATAAACCGTGCGCACAGCACGTGATGCCAACGTTAATCCACAATACTGCAAATCACACTCAGTGGCAACCCGCCTTTTGTTTCTACCTACTTACCAAACCCACAAATTTAATAATTTGACCCCTTTAATACTCCGTGCAGTTTGGTTGTAGTTCGGCGACAGGTGGCACGCCTCCATTTCATATTTATTTATTAGAATAAATTATTACATCTCTGTTTCTATTATCTATGGTACACTAGAACCCCGATAATACGAAAAAATTCGATTTTTGTGAAAATAAATCCTAAAATTTCGTAAATCTGAATCTAAAAAATAGCCGTGGTTGTAAAACACCGACAAATATATTTTTAGGTGGTTATACATCAACCTAATTAATATTATTATTTTGTAAATCTGAATCGATTTACACTGGAATGTCGTATTTTTTCCATTTGACGCGGAAATGTCGTAGTTTTACAAATTTACACGAAATATCTGAATTTAAAGGGTAGGCCGCGAGGAAACTCGGCCGCTAAATTTCGATTTATGCATAAATATATCGCATTTTTACGAATTTATTTTGAATATCTTAATTTAAAGGGCCGGCAGCGACGGTAATCGGCTTATAGCGGTTAGTATGAATTTACTCCTAAGATACTACCCAGATTTGAAGGGGCAGTCGAGAAACTCGATTTTCGGTATCTTTTTTTTATCATAAAATTTCAAATTGCGTGGGAATTCGTTAATTCGAAATTTGATTTTTGATGTCCCGTGGATTTCGAATTAACGAGGTTCTACTGTATATATCAAATATTTAAGTATTTTCTCAAATAATCAAACCTGCAATTCTACAATTTCAGACTATAGTCCTCGATCACCCGCTGAAAGAGTTTGAATGGGGCCCGTCAGACAGGCGTTTCGCATCTTCCTCGTTGAAGCTGTACTCCTGGGGCAACCACTCGCAGATGAGCATGGAAGTGGGCTCCCCTCTAGCCGGAGCCACGGAGCTGAGAACCGGCTCCCGGCACAGCTTCCCCGTTTTCCTGACCATGCAGGACGAAGACAGGATACGGCCCATCTCACTGCATTATGCGGTGAGAAATATTTTCATATTTTAGTACTCTCTCACTAATCCGCCAGTCTCAAAGAGACAAGTGTACAATTAATGAAAGTGGCAGATTACAGTGCTTACATACAAAATATGGTTAAAATAATTCTTAAAAACAAAAACAAAAAAGCTATCAATCTTTCGTAAAATTTCCATTTTTTGGTTTAAAGTTAAGGTGATATGTTTACGCTTGCGAGAAGACTCCATTTTGTAAACTACTTTAAACAAAAAAAAATGGCAGAACGAAACAAATAGAAACGCATGCAACAATTGCTAGAATATTTGCTTTTCGGAGCAGCTCATATGGTCTCGTGGAAATCGCCGTATCTCCCTTACTAATCCGGTGAGAAATACAAACTAAACGGTGTTAGAAAAAGAAAACATTACAGTTTGTATAAGAATTAAATTGTATACCTATCTGAAACTAAAGATTCCGACTGAGAAAAAAGTATTGTGAATTTTTTATTAATTATTTTTATATGAAACGACAAAGAAGTGAGATGGCCAGAATGTTTATAATACATTTATTTTATTTGATTTGGTTGTGACTTTCTGACAGCATCTTTAAAGAAATATAACAGTCAATATGCCAGAGGCCTTAGGCATTAAGGTTGCTGACTTGCCCGAAAGAGTTTAATATAAATATATATTTCAGATAATAACCCGCTTAGGTGCCATATTCCGCTGGGGCACTACAACCCAATGCCCCAGCACCATCCACGACGTGCAGAGCCTGCAGCGCGGCCCGCCCGGCGGCCCCGAGCCCCCCGAGTGCTCCGGGGCCGGGCCAGCCCGGAGGGGCACCGTCTACAAGATGGTGGTGCACGTGAGGGTGTCCCACCAGATGTGCCCCCACAGCCATCTTCTGGTGTACCACGTCACACCGAAGGGACAGCTAATTGTGGCCAGCAAGATATTCAATGTTGATGAGTGCTTCTTTAATAAGGTTATATATCTATTTTACACCATTTTATACATTTATAGCAACCAGTGGCGGCTCGTGACTTTTGGGTTACTAGAGTGCTAATATTACAAAAAATGGCTTAATTGATGTTGTTGTAGCTGAAAACGATTTTTTTTTTTTTTTTCGAAAATTGATTTTTTGTATGAAGATTTTCAGGAATTCCGTGCGGCGCACGGCTATACTGAAATTTCCTGAAAATCTTCATACAAAAAATCGATTTTCGAAAAAAAAATAAAAAATCATTTTAAGCTATAACAACATCAGAAATGCCATTTTTTATAATATTAGCACTTTAGTACGCCCAAAAGTCACGAGCCGCCACTGATAGCAACTGCATTGCCACCCCTCATGCCAATTTGTTTTGCAAATAAATAGCTAATAAACGTGGAGTCGATTTGTTCGCTTTTCGGGTCAGCTCATATGATCTCCCTTTGTGTCATGGTTACAATATGATCTAAATGGTGTTAGAAAGAGAAAACACCACGCTTTATATTTAAATCTAGAAGTTAAGAACAGAAGAATTTATTTATTTATTAATAAATTAACGGACTTACGTCCAATATATTACAAAGCAACATGAGATTTGGGACAATGTACAATATAAAATGGTATGGTGGATGGTATATAAAAGCAGAGACAAACAGGGAAAACATAAGAAAATAGAAGTGTCAGGTCAAGTCAAGACCTTGCTAAAACTAAAGTGATACAAAATATCCTCAATTGCATAGTGAGCGACAAAAAACATTCTGACTTATACCAAAAAAATCAAGGTATTGACGTGAGTTGATCATTCTACATATTCTGGACAATGGTGAATTATAAGCATAATTAGTCGAGTGTTGATTGATGAAGAGCAGTTCTTTATTTCTGAGTCTACGAGAAGGTATATTGAATGAGATGAGTTCTAGTAATGTTGGCGAGTCAAAAAAATTGTTGATAATTTTAAAGAAACAATCATTTGGAAAATTCATCATTTGATCTCATGATCAGATTTATTTCGACGGTCTTCTAAAGGAGAAAGGTTTAGAATTTGTTCAATTTCATAATACGAGTAATTGCCTCTTTCTAATCCTAGCCTCCTAGCAATCCCTTTTAGGAACCGATGTATAATTAGAATATACACTTCTATGCAACCAAAGGTTCCGGCCTCAATTTGATAAAAAATTATGAACAGGTTTGGTATGACATACAGGTTTAAATCGCATATCAAAAAATTCCAGCTAGGGCAAAATTCCAATTCCAGCAGCCCATGAATGGTTTGTCGATGGGAAAAATTCTCATCACTGGTGCACAAACGGTTTTCCAGAGGTTAATGTTTTTTTAACCTTTTCTTGCTAGAGTTGTAACTGAGTCGACTCTAATTATTTCATTTAATATCTCTGAAAATATTAAATTATCAAAAATTCTAATTCGGGTTTCGGTGTCTGCCTGTCTGTGTAACTCTGGTTCAGTGAACTCAGATTTGTTTTAAATTTAAGTGTCATTTTCAAAATTCGAACTGAGTGAAGAATTTGGACAAGTGATTAAGTACCTACCTACAATATAAGATTTTTTTAACAGAAAATGTTAAAAATTCAGACTATCCCGTGTTTTTTCGTGGGTCTGTGCTAGAATTTATACTAAACACAGAGTTCTGTGAAGAGGAACTCTTCTGGAAAAAAATTAACTTATTGAATAAAATAATTACAATAAATATCGAATTCAACAGAATTTTTTTTTTTGTTGTAAACTCAAAATAATAATAATTAATGTAATAATTCTCTCAGGTCTCCCAGCAATGGATGCCGGACACGGTGCCCCCCTCGTCCCCCGCCAAGCTGAGGCTCCGGTTTCCGGGGCCCGCCCTCTGCCTGTTGGGTGCCACCAACGTGGCGGTCCACCACGTGGCCTCTAGACGCTCTGTGCACGAGCAGGTGGTCCGCCGGCTGATGGCCTTCATCGACGCCAGATATGATAGGATCGAGGCCGTCGCCACTGAAGAAGTTTGCTTTGCAGGTATTACCTAAGTATTCTGTTATTAAACCTACACCGTATAATTTTCTGTGTAAACTGAAAGGATACTACTTTAGGATGCACTAAATATGAGTATGCAGACTAGATTTGAAGAGCCAGGAACCTCCCAACCTTTCTCCTTTTCCTCTCCACTTTTTTTATAATTTTTATATGAATATCGCACAAGAGTCCGCAATAGGAATTTCTTCTGAGGCTAAAGGAAAAGAACGTGGAGAGGAAGGTTGGCAACAAACCCTAACATTTTTAAAGCCAACTGGCACACCCCTTTGATATAAATGTCATCTTACTCATTTACATTTCACAAATCCTTTATATTTGAAACTTGTTTGAGATTATGACCGAGCATAGTGTACCTCTGGTAGGTAAGACCAAATGCTCTGGTGAGTAAAGTCTAAAATCAGGACTACACATTTCAAGATATTGACATGAAGTTGGTTTCGTTGACTCCACTGAGAAATGTTATCATCGTCGTATTATCGTCAGCTTGAAGACGCAGACAATCCTTAATATTTCTAGTTAGTAGATATAATTTGAGATCGTTAGCAAAAAGGAGAGGAACGAATGTCATCAATGAATATAGAAAAGGCCCCAGGATTGACCCTTGGGGAAACCCATAAAAAATAAGAAACCCATGGATTGGGAGATTCCCTTGTGTGACCGATGTACATAATATCATATATTTGATTTAATTTGCAGTATATTTTATACGCTGGCAACCTTTGCCATAATATGACTACACCAGATATTTGGATTTGAATGGGTATTCTGTATTCCCGTTCACACTGGCTCCAGTTGGATTTTTGCCCAATATTTTTTTAGTATTATACAGCCATTATTTTATTTC
The DNA here is from genome assembly GCF_061612785.1 of Hesperophylax consimilis. Lineage (NCBI taxonomy): Eukaryota > Metazoa > Arthropoda > Insecta > Trichoptera > Limnephilidae > Hesperophylax > Hesperophylax consimilis. The sequence continues at coordinate 32,639,765 of NC_142848.1, forward strand.
AGCGTCTGCTCAGATTCACGACGACGCCAGCCAGCAGCTGGCGGATAACACCCTGCGCACATTCCTGGACATAGGCGTGGAAGTGATGACGGACCTGCTGCCCGCACGCGTCCCGTGTCCGCAGGCGCAGTCCATGTCGGATGCCGTCCCGACACCGCCCCAGGAGTTGCAGTCTGTCGAGAGATACGCCAAGGACCGGACATACTTCCCTGAAACTTGGCTGTGGGACATGCATGTATGCTGATTTTAACATACAATCAATTTGGGAGGCGGTTATGGGTACTGCCGTTCATCGGATAACTATCATCTCTGCTATAGTTCACCCCTAGTGGTTCACTATGTATGGTGACTGTTCAGAGGAACAAGCTTCTAGAGCAGAGGTTCCCAAAGTGGTCTATATAGACCCCCAGGGGCCGATATCAGCTTGCTGGGGGTCTATGTCAACGAGAAAAAAATTTAGGGGTCCACGAGATTCAAATGCTGGTAGATACGAGCGGACCCCCATTTACCTTAAGTCAACATTTAGGAGTTCCGTAAATGACACAATACGCCTAACATAAATAACACAGTTTGCGTGTGTACTAATAATAGACTGAGAAATTACTTATTTGATATTTGTATTTTTATATTTCGTAAAGTTGTTTATTGAGGTATATAAATAAAATTATACATTCCTTTTCTTGTCAGTATTAATATATTCAAGCAAAACATTGCAAATCGGAAGCCGCGAATTTTCCTAGATTCCCAACTTGTTTTTGAAAAACGTCCAGGGTAATAATGACGTTCAAAATTTAAATGTACTTCACACAGACTTCAAAACTAAATTTAAGGACATTTTGACTGTGGAAGTGGAATGTTGAAGAATCGGATATCATATGACAAGAAGAACTGACCGGAATAAGCCCTAACAAAGAACTTAAGGCGCAGTTCTGTAGGGCCAGCTACAGAAAGAAATTCCCGTTGCTTATCCTGCTCCATTTTCATTTGGTGTAATACCTCACAAGGGCGCCCCTGTCTGCACAACGTAAAGACAGAGGAACTATACCGCCACCCGGTTGTTGGACAGGCAAGGGAAGGGAATCTTCTTAGGAAAAAGAGAAATGATTATCACATGGGACGTTACTAGTTTTAGGGAAATTCAATATTCGGCAGGCAGGGGGTCTACGGAAAAAAATATATTTGGCAAGTGGTCTACGGGGCAAAAAAGTTTGGGAACCTCTGTTCTAGAGGAACACATGCCCCTACGCATTCCGAAAATGAAGAGTATTCTAACCTACACCTCTGTTCTTGAGGCTAAAGAAGAGACAAAATATATACAAAAGAACAAATTATATACATATTATGTTGTAGAATAAAAATGACTTATCACTTAGTGCGCTAGGGTAAAATGCGGAGCACTTTTTTCATAATAACTTGCATGTTTTTTGCAAAGTTAAGTAATGTTTTTATATATATTTTAAAATTGTATACATCTATCTCTTGTAGTTTTCCCAGGATAGCTACTTATGTTCAGATAAATTTTTGTTTTCTCTCTAATGTTATAAAAAATATAGAGGGTGTTTGGGTGTTAAGTGCACTAACTTCCGGACGTTATAATGGTAGAAGTGAATAGGTATTGTAACTTTTTTCTAAATTCCAACGTTTTAAGGTAGTTTTTAGGTGAAAAAGTTTGTATGGAAAAATACATATTTTTGTATGTGAAAAAACACATTGTAATTTCGAAAATTTTATTTATTTAGAATCATCTCCCGAAGTTAGTGCACTTTATCCCCGGACACTCTGTATAATAATATGATGAAGATATTCGGAAATATTCTTGAGTTTTATTATATTTTCCAGCTAAATAAGCGTACTTCACAATAAAAATAAGCCATAAATGAGGCTTTACTGTACATAAATACTGACTTTTGAAAATTGGAATTATCACATTTGAATTTTGCAATGTGTTCTCTCAAAGATAAAATAAATATATTAGCAAGTGACGATACAACAAGCGAGAACAATATTAAAAAGATTATTTCCTGGACAAGTGAATAAAATATATATCAGTACCCTAGGAGCATTTTTTAAGGTTCAAAATAAGGAACTATGTACTAGCAAAACACCAGAAGTTAACAATCAGAATTAAATGTATAATTTTTTAATGGCTTGTGATTTAAAATAAGTAGACATTTTAAGTGTAAAAGAAAGCTTTGTTCCTGATGGTAGGCGAGCAGTTCTTTCAGTGCTTGCATGGACTGACAGTCCCTGATGCAATATAATTTCAGTGTACTATTTGTTTGAACAGATATAAAAAAATATATATTGACATCCTTTTTTCTCAAACCTTTTCTCCCAGATGATGGATGCCCGCGGAGTGCTCGACATCCCCGTAGTGGTTCCGGACGAGATCACGCAGTGGCAGACCGAGGTGGTATGCGTCAGCCGCACCGGCGTGGCCGTCCCCCAGGCCGGCAATACAGGCCTGCTGAAGGTGACGCAGCCCTTCTTCGTGGAGCTGCGGACCCCCCGGGTGGTGAAAAGAGGCGAATACGTGCACATGTTCTACAAAATATTTAACTATCTGGACCAGGATATACCGGTAATTGTTTTTTTTTGTTTCAGTGGCAGCTGCCCCTTCGGGTCATTTGGACATTGCCCCCCAAAATATAAGATTGCATTAATCTCTAATTTTTTCGGTTTTGGAACAAATAGCTATTACTCGTAAATTTGTTTGCTTTTTGGAACAGCTCATATGGTCTCTCCCTTGAATCTCCCATATTGTCATGGTGAGAAACATAATCTAATCTATCCTTAACTCTTTGCACGCGGCCGTATCAACTGTTGTTACGGCAAAAAGTCCATACTCACACGCGGCTGTATCCAGCGCTCTTTCGTCATAAATGTATTTCTTGCTCACTTGGACATTCGTAGAACTATCACGATGCTGACATCTACAAGAATTTCTCAAAAATAAAATTGTATTTCATAAAAAAAGATCGATAATCAAGTGCGCCTCTTCGCGCCTTTTAGTCCTTTAGTTTACATTTTTGTCAACGGATGGCGTTAGTACTAGTATGTCATTCACAACTTTTCATAACTAAAAATGATAAGTGTTCATGGTGTCCCACTTGTGTCTAAAGTACACACACGCCGAGTGAATGGCGGGACCACATTCACAAGATACAGTACGTCTTTGTATGAAATTTTATGTTTTTGTTTTTATAAACATCTCAGAGTGTTGACACTCGAGGATTTGTTTTCATATTGTGGATAATAATCTGTTCTGTCTATATAGTCCAATAAATCATGCCAGAATGCTATAATTTGACATTTAATTGCGTGTATAGGTATTTGAAAATATGTACCGCGTACGGGTATAGATAAAACGGAGCAAATGAACGCGTTCAAAAGGTTAATCATTTTTGTTGTTGTCTAGATATCAATCGATTTGGAAGTGTTCCCCTCTTCTGCGGCCACTGTGACGTCCCACACGGCGGTCAAGTCCTCGGGGATAGTGTCCTGCGTGACCAAGGGCAGGTCGGTGATAAACCACTTCACAGTCCGGGCGCACCAGCTGCGTAACATCAACGTGTCGGTGTCCGTGCAGATACTGAACAACATGCAGCACTACTGCCAAAACGGCAAGGGTGATCTGACCACCTATGATATCAGGTTCGCTTCTTCTACTCATTCACAAGTCAACAATGGTTCAATGACAAAACAGTACATGAAGAAAAGTAAAGAGCAAACTAACCTAACCCAACCTAACCTATTATTCTATCACATTTTGGTTTGTCACTGGTCTTGTCAACTTAGCAAACCCGATTTTGTGGCACATGCTTTTGAATGCCACTTGTGAAATCCTCGTCTGCTATAAAGAATGCGGCCAAACAAATCCCCATTTTTTTTTTTTTTTTACATTTACTCCAGGAAAATAATTTCCCAACAATGTCATCTTTGTGGATGCTATGTAAAGGGATCATTTGAGGGAAGGAAGGAGTGAAACTGGGTCTTTCAAGAGACTCGTGTTGTAAGAGGGAGGAAACCCAGAGGCCGGTTAATAATTCCACAGCCTAGCTGTTGAACTCAAGAACGACTCATTCTCATTTGACACTTCCCGAAGTTAGCGCACTTTACCCACGGACACCCTGTACACTGTTTTTATGTTTGCTGAATAATTGCTTTCTAAATGCTGTTTTAATTTTGTGATTTTAGAGATAAAGTTGTGAAGACCATAATAGTAGAACCAGAAGGATTTCCTGTGGAAAAACACAAATCTGCACTTCTCTGCGTTGAGGGTACTTATATATAATTAACTATTTTCAATAATCTGACCATTTTTCTTGTGTAATTTTGTTACTGCACTCCTTTATTTCATTCATCACAGTTCTTGGGAGATATGACTCGTCCAAGGTCGTACAGAAAAGTAAGGAGGTGTTAAAATACAATATTGTACTATGAAGTTAATGAAACGTCGGTAAGTGGATCTCTTAGATGACTGACATCTCTTGACATAAATTAAAAACTTGTATCGTAGATATTAGTTCAAAAGGTCAGCCATAGATGGTGTGTAGCTGTCGACAATGCAGGGATTGAGATATGATTGCAACCTGAATGTCGAGCCCAGAATCTTTTCTACCGCCCGCTAAATAATACAAGTTAATTGTTATTTATCACAGATAAAGTCTAAAGCGTTTTGTTGACCCCGGAGTTTTTATTTAAAGAGTTTGTGAGACAAACCGTAGTTACCGTCCTGCTTTTTGTCTAAGAGCTTCTTTTAAAATAATTTTAAAGTTGCGTACTAGTAAAGATCTTTGTTCGACACATCGGACATTCGGTTTCGCCAAAAATTTGCCGAAACCGGTCGAAATTGAAACTTTGATCGGTCACATACATTAAGTAGCTGCTATCTATGGACATATACGAACATTAAAAACTTATAATAAATTTATATGCATCTTTTATTGACATTTAAACTGACAATAATAATTTGTTGATGGTTTTTCAGATATAACCAATAAGACTGAGTTGACGTGGACTTTTGAAAGGAGCAATTGTGTGGATCACTCGGAGAATTGGTTTGTGTCGGTGGTGGGAGATGTCACTGGACCAATGGCTATGGTATGTGGATATTACACATCCTGTGATCACTGATCGTTTTTATTATTACTAATAATAACAACATTTATTTGTGAATACCGCACCAGAGTTCCTACTGCTCCCAACTGTCTACCAACCAGTGGAACTATTACATCACCAAATGGGATATGTTGTGAAGCTGAAGGGATTGGTAAAGAGAAGGGAAGGGGAAGGTTGGAAGTATCTGGCTATTCCATTTGCCTAAAATAAATGCCAAAATTCTGAGAATAATGCTTTGTACATCACTTAACATGTTTTCCCATTATTATTGCTCTATATATTTGGTTGCGCCAATTTCATAGTATTGTTCCAAATTACTTCATGTAATTAATACTCACGATTATTATTGTTACACCTCACGATTATTATTGTTACACCTCACGATTATTATTGTTTAAACAAAACATGACATCCTTAGTACCTCTTTTGACCGATGCCGAGATAAGTATGTCACGCTGTAGGTATAATTCCAGAACCTGGATAGCCTGATCTCCCTGCCGATGGGTTGCGGGGAGCAAAACCTGGCGCTGCTGGCCTACAACCTTATTGCTCTGGACTATGCGGCCGCTGGCAAGAGGGTCTCCGCCGACATGAGGGAGAAAGCGTCAAACCACTTGGCCATGGGTGGGTCTACTAGCATTTCACTATTATTTACTTATTACTGAAGACCTGAAAAATTCACCTTTGCAATTATTAGTTACCAATTTTCGTATTTTTCATCCAATTAACTGATATTTTAAAATAAGTGCCGGCTTACTGCGGGCGATTAGCATTTTACCCTCAGCATGCTTAGGGTTAATTGGGACGCAACTAACTTCAGTTGAAAATGTGACCGTTGAAAACACATATACAAAATAAAAAAACAACTTGCCAAAATTGGCAAATATGATTTTAAATTAAAAATAGCCAAAGGGATCACAAAATTGCATTTGTTGCAAATAACACTTGTATCAGACGTAATGGTGACACATAAGACTGTAAGGGGGGCCGGTGATCCCAATCTGTGGAGGCGGAAGGCGTCGTCCTTCAGTGGCGTGGAGGGGTAGAACGGGGCGTCTCTGAAGCCGCTGTAGAGCTGGTCCGTTCGCTTGTCGCTTGTTCTTGAGCTGATTCCGAGTCTGGTCCGAAGGGGTAGGCAGTCCGTGGTCCAGGGTGAGGCGGGGGTCAGAGTGAAAGAAGGTGAGCAGAGTCAGAAGTCGGAGCGAGGTAGAGGGCAGAGCAGAGAGAGAGGTGTAGAGCTGGTGGTGGTTTCTGGAGATCTGACGTTTTGAGGGCATGTTGCACGTTTTATAGGCCACCGGCGGGCACGCGGACGCTCACACGGGCCCACTTTCTCTTTGATTCCTGGAATCCGTGAGCCGTGTAGCGACGCTATCGCGGCGCCCCGCCGGGCCGTCTACCGCCGCTCGGCCGGTAGTTTCGGGCCGTGGTCGAACGTGACCACGGCCTTCCTTTGTTTGGGCACGATCCTCAGAACCGTGCCCGTGGGACGTAATGACGGCGTACCACCGGTCATTTGTGACGCTATGACGGCGCATGGCGCACGGCACGGCTTCCCACTACGTTTTGGCACGGTTCTAACAATCGTGCCCGAATTAAATATGATTATGATTTTACCAGCTCTCACAATACTTCTCTGCCCGTATACCTCTAGCCAAGCTCCGACGTTTCATTTATTATAACAATTTCTTAGGTTTTACATTACAATTTCACATAATTTTACATACATTTACATTTTATATTTCGGCAGTATATTTAATTAGCAGTATATTTAATAGATAGATGATGAAGATCATGGGCGATCTTAACATGGGCGACCGCGTCCGATCCCGGAGCAGTACGTCCGTTACAACACTGCTTTTCTAAAAAACTAATGCGAATTTTTCCAAAAATTGAGGCGCCAAAAATAAATAGTGAATTTCACCGAGAAATTTAGCAATATATTCAGGCCCCTAATCATTACTGTTTGTCAGTGACGATCAGTGTTCCTCGGAGATGGCCACTATCCAAAAATATATTTATTGTATACTAGCAGTACGAGGGTGGTCTGAAAAGTTTCCGACCTCAACGCAAAGATGGCGGTACTCGTCAATATAAGCTAGTGTATGTAGTTGTGCATCTTTTGACAGTTACTTACCAAAGTTTCGGCCATTTTGGACGCGCAGTTTTTAGTTGACAGTCGTTTGAGTGAGTCGATGTGTGTGTTTTTGTGAAATGGAAAAAATGAAGTATCGAGCCGTTATTAAATTTTTGTTTTTGAAAGGCAATACGCCTACGCAGATCAAAGATGAGTTGAACTCTGTGTATGGGGACTCTGCACCACCATTTACCACAGTGAAATTTTGGGCAGCTGAATTAAAACGTGGCCGTAAGAGCTTGGGAGACGATGAACGTTCGGGGGGTCCAAAAACTGCAACTACTGACGATAACATTGCAAAACTTAGTGTAACTAAGCCAAATAGTGTTAGATGACCGCCGAATTAAAGTGAGAGAGATAGCAGAGGTTATGAAAATGTCCAAAGAACGTGTCGGTCACATATTAAATCAAGATTTAGACATGAGAAAGGTGTCCGCGCTTTCTGTGCCGCGTTTGCTGACGTTAGACCAAAAACGTGTTCAAATGAACATTTCAAACGCTCTGTTGGCGCAGCTTAGGCGCAATAAATCCGAGTTTTGGCACCGATTAATTACTGTAGATGAAACTTGGATACACCATTATACGCCCGAAACAAAAATACAGTCAAAACAGTGGACTGCAAAGGGGGAACCGGCTCCAAAAGAAAGGAAAACGGTTTTCTTGGCTGGGAAAGTGATGGTGGCTGTTTTTGGGATAGTCATGGAGTTATCTTGATTGATTATCTTCAAAAAGGAAAAACTACTACAGGAACATAGAATAATTAACTCATCATTACTTGACAAGCTGAAGGCAGAAATTGTGGAAAACCGGCCACATTTGCAGAAAAAGAAAATCCTGTTTCACCAAGACTCACACCTCAGCAGTTGCCGTGTCAAATCCACGAATTACAGTTTGAACTGCTTGACCACCCGCCTTACTCACCAGATCTAGCCCCAAGCGACTTCTTTTTGTTCCCTAATCTAAAAACTGCGCTCGGAGGACAGAGATTTTCGTCAAATGAGGAGGCAATCACCTTTGTGAACAATTATTTTGCAGAGAAAAACGCCAAGCACTATTTGGATGGGTTAGAGAGATGGGAGCATCGCTGGGAGAAGCGTGTAGAGTTACAAGGAGACTATGTATAAAAGCAAATAAAAAACTTCTTGTTTCATTGTTAGGTCGGAAACTTTTCAGACCACCCTCGTATATATATCCCAAAGATCCCGAGGGAAAAAAAATTCTCAGGTGTGAGAAGTGGTGCGTTCCTTTGTAGAGTTCACCGCCAACAAATACGATTTTTTTACCCTTAAAATTTCATAGTACTTTAGTGCCATTTTTATACAGTTTCTATCTGGGCTCTTTTTCCGAAATTGTATTACATGGTCCCTGGTTTGTTTTCCAACTTTTCCAACTCAATAATTTATTGTGCACTTTTATATGAAAAATATTATTTTTAATTAAAGTTTTTTTCAATTTTAAATCATAGGTTACCAGAGACAATTGCAATATCGCCACTCGTCAGGTGCCTTCTCCGCCTTTGGCCCCGCCGACTCTAGTGGCTCCACGTGGCTGACGGCCTTCGCAGTGCGGGTGTTGGCAGGGCTCCGGGAGGCAGGGGACCCGTCAGACGGAGCGATCGGGGGCGCAGGGGCTGCAGCCGAGGCGGCGGGACGCTGGCTGCTGGCCACGCAGATGGAGAATGGATGTTTCAGGGGGGAGGGACAGGTGTTTCACCGGGAGATGAAGGTAGAAATAATATTCAATGATTATAAATGAGACATAAGAGTTATCCTACCAATCAAATAATAATAATATTGTCGTAATAAATTTAATTAGTAGAAAAATTTGATGTTTTCCTCTTTTAATATTTTTTTAATATAAATATACCGCAATAATTTGATCCCCATCGTCCTTAGCTAGTGGGACTATGGAATCCCCAATTCGGGTAAGTGGTGATGTTAAAACCACGGGGGATAACTTTTAGATGCAAAGAATTTTTGTTAATCTGTTATTTTTAAATAAATCTTTTACTTTTGTTTATGTTGTGGGGTAAATTATAGGGAGTTTGCATCTCCCGAAAATAAGTACAATATTATTTTTACCCACATTCTTGTGAGGCTGGTATCATTGTAAACCTGTGCGCGATACCTCGCGCGGTGAATAATATTATTCTGTCTTCCGCAGTCTTGCCGTCGGGTTGACCCTAAACCTTCTCTAGCGACGCGATTTATTTGTTCGTAAAATTGTTATACGTGAGTTTTGTTAAAATAAAAAACTAAATTAGAATTATCCAAATTCTCGTTATTTCACATTAAAAATAATCACGCAACCTCGGATTCTGCGGATTTGGAGAACCGCAGAATCATTTAGCCATCAATCCATTTAAACTGGCAATGATAACCAATCTTCCAAAATTGGTGACCCCGACGTGATGAATGAATGCAAATCTTGGAAGCAGAAATTAACTCACTTCCCGATATCCGATCGAGCTGAAACTTGGCTGATAGACTCGCTGTGAATGACAATGCATTCTATCAACTTTTGGTGTCAATTACATACACACACGGACATACACGTATTTCTCTGAAATCGGTCGACAGTTAATATATGAAATAAATGTCAGATCTGTCTGCTCGGCATCTGGCAAGGTTGGTAGCACGGTAAAATAGATGATCATAGTAAAAAAGCTTTGTTTTTTACGGGTTAATTTTTTGCATTTATCTACACTACTCTTCCATCCACAAGCAATTGATGGCTTATACATAGGATAACATACATTTTTTGAGTTTACTATTCTGTACTCCAACCTAATATGGCTATATATCGAATAAGTTAGTCGAGTTTTCTACCTATTGTGAGTATTTATTTATTAATATATATTATCCTATGGATAAGCTATCAAGAGGATGATGAAATACCTAATATATGAAATTATATGTAGGCTGAATTAGCTCTACCATTCAACTGCCATTTTTTCTCAGGGTGGACTCCGCAGTGATACGGCGAGCATCGCACTAGCCGCCTACATCATCATATCCGTTATTGATGCGGAGATCTCAAGCCTCACCCGATCTAACGTGCAAAATGCGGCGTACTGTCTGGCTGCTCTTAAATACAACCAAATCCAGCTGGGCCGATCGCGCGAGGCTGTCTACAACAGAAACCCCGACAAGATGTACGCATTTGCGTTGGCCACTCTAGCGCAAATCAAAATAGAGAAATTCCTCAAAGACATGGAGCATAAAAACGAAGTAATGGCAGAGAAAACAGCGTTCAAACGACATATTCATAGTTATGAATCGAATGAAGACACGCTGTTATATCGTGGCAATCTGAGAGAGTATTCCGATAATGTTAACGAAGACATTAATTATAATTCTTCGAGTAATTTCGATTATGAAGATTCTGTGGGTAGCCCCATGAGCCTGCGTTACTCTAGCCTGTACACCATTCCGGAGAGGTCTGCCGATGATAATGGGGTAAAGCAAGTGGATTTCCTGGCCGGCGGCGGAGTTAAGGCGTTAGAGATTTTGAAGACTCTCGTCCATCGTGATAACGATATGATCTGGTGGGAAGCAGGTAGGTTTTGGAAAATTAATCAAATTAACGAATAATAATTGCGGCTGGCTACATTTGCAGTCCAGTGAAATTATGACTACCTTCGGAGTTTTACATGCTTTTAACATATTTCTTTACTGTCAATGTAAATCCCAAAGTTGAAATTTTAGAAGTGTGTCTATTATTTCAATTATAATTTTCAATGTTATATTTGGCTTTGAGATATTTACCAAACGTCTTGTAGGGGTGATGCAATATAATTTCAGTTATGATATTATGATGAGAATATTCTAAAATTCAAAGATACACAGATAATTCACGACATAATCAATTTATGCCGTCGTTTTTAAAATATTTTGTAAATATCTCAAAGCCAAATATAATTGCTAGGGTTCCATGATAACTAGAGATAGCAAAATTTCGTTTTAACTAAAAACGCGAAAAAATATTAATGTTTCGAAAATAGGGCATTTATAAGTTTTCTTTGCGTTTCAAGGCATTTGAAAGTGTTTCCAGTGATTTCTATTTCGCGAATTAACGCGAAAAACGTGACTTTGGCCGTATTTCAGCTAAATTTTTCTATTTAGCGAAATAGGCGTGAATTTCCCGAAAATACCGGGTATCAAAATAATATGTGAGAATTTCAAAAAATCGATATATACATTACGATTTTTTATAATTTTGTTACTATTTTATGTGTAAATATTTAATATTTTTGTACTGTAGGCTAAAATTGCTTTTTGACATTCCACAAATTGTGCGAAATAAATGACGCCTATTGATGTTAATCGCAATCTGCATTTTTTTATTTTTTTAATATTTTCATTTATTTTATAAAATACAGTATAATGTTTAAATTTACATAGTAAGAACATATTTCAATAAAAATTAACATGTTTACCTTTACAAGAGTCTAAAACTCGTGTGTAAAGGGAAAATAATAAAAACTTAACATACATATGTAAATAGAAGAAAAAAAGAATCATAAAAACATATAAAGTGAAGAGATTTTAGTTTTTTTATACAATAATTTATAAAATAATATAGTGAGATATCATCGTCATTCTAATTCGTTAAATTATTTATTGTAGTGAAGTTAATTTTATTTTTAAATTTATTAAAGTCCGGTTCTAATCTCATCTCAGTCGTTAATTTATTAAACCATACCACTTTGTTGTGTTTGTGTTCGACCCGTACTTAGAGTTTCCTTCCTTATTAATTTAATATTAAAATGAATTATTTATAATCTTTCACATGGAAATACTTGCAAATGAAGGTTAAACATATATTTTAATAAATTGTGAATGTTTTTAGTATAAAAATTATACTAAAAACACCTATAAAAAGTGATTAAACAAAAACTAGTTTAAATGGGTTACATATGTAACTATTTAACCTACTTTTTGTTTCATCACTTTTAATGACTTTATAACACTTTTTATAGGTGTGTTGAATTGTTATTTTGATGAGTTATCCAGTCACCAATTGCTAGGCATCTACAGTGTCAACGTTTTACTTAGGAATTTTCATGGACAATATTTAAATGCGTTCAAAACTTCTAAAACCTAGCTCAATACACTGCACATAGCAGTGCACCTGAAAGTATTAATTATTTCACTGAACTGCTATTGTAGTTGGTCGGAGCCTAAGGGTTAATTGTCCGCGTAGTTGAAATGATGGACCTTCTTTTGATGGAACCCCAACTTGCATAAATAAAGTTAATTACATAGAAGTTGTGAGCATACATACAAACCAAATTTATTTTATTTATACCTAATTGTTTGCTCATATGTCACATTTAAGGCGATGCACTACGTCGTGTAATATTTTAAATTGAGCCGCTATCAATAACAACCCTTACGTAAATGGCGATAAGGTTTAAATCCCCGCTTAACACCATCCGCCTGTTTTGATTTATGCAAGAAAAAAACATGGCCAAAAAGTGCCTTTTATTTTATTTTGTGGATGTTCAGGCATAAATATATATTTTTTTTTTCGATCATTTTATAAATAACTTAATTTGCCACATTATACAATAAAATCATAACCGAAAATGGGTTCGTAAGTAGGAGATTTTGAACTAGCAGTTTTCATATGCCTTTACATTATTTTTTCTGTGCTTATAAAAAGACTTATCTAAAAAATACTCGATTATTTCAGAGGCCAAGATGTATTCTACTCGCAGTATTTAATTAAAGCATCTGAAACATTTCTAGGCGACCAAATTTTCAAACCAAAAACACATGTTTTTGCATTATTACGTATGGCATCATCGCCTTAACTTGAAAAGAAGAACTATAATTATTTGAAAATATTTATTGCATCAAATTTTTTAATCGAATCGTTTTATTAATAATAGTCTAAAAATGAAGTTTGATCTCCGACAGTTGAATTCACTATTGTATGCTGTTTGTTTACGCCGATTACCTGCACTGTACCGATAAGCGCCGCTGATTGGCGTCGGCTGCCTGGTTTCTGCAACAAGTTCACACCAACTCTCGGAACCCCTGTGACCCTTTCAAAGAACACATTTTAGGAACCGCTGCTCTAGAAGTTCGAAAATTCATTTCCTTGAATGTTCTGTCACATATAAAATTTATGTTGCTCTGTAATGATTTATGTTCATTCATTTATATTCATATTCATCACAGGTTCCCTGTCGGTGACGATAGAAACCACAGGCTACGCCATGCTAAGTCTGCTGGCCGTGGGCGGGCGGGAGAACATCCTGGAGGCAATGGACGCCGCCCGCTGGCTGTCCTTGCATCGCACAAACATGGGCGGCTTCTATTCCACACAGGTATTGCATTCTATCCACTCATTTTAAGAATCTCCGAACATTTTCAGGACAAGGTTTTACATTTTATACCCAAATTCAGCACAATTTTATCAAAAAAAATTCTGATTACCATAATCATTCTGCTCCGAATATAACCTACAAATTGCGGATGTTGACATACTCCCGCTCGACTCCTACACATACGTAAGCGATGCACATAATACCACGAAGTGGCTCGACCACTGTCTAGTGACTCAGGCAGTACTCAATACAATAGAAAATATGTATATTGACTACAAGTCCGACTGGTCTGATCATAGACCAATGCACACCACTCTAAGAACTAATGGGTTACCCACATATACCGCAAGTCACACAAAAGTAGAGGATCCGTGTCGATGGCGGCCCAAAAGTCATGTAGAAGTGCAGTCCTACTCCAGGTATGCCCAATTTGCAATAGGTCAACTTCAGATAATTTATGGAACCAACACAGAAACTTATGACAGCACCACGATGAATGTAGCCCAAATCGATGACCTATACAAAAACATTGTACAAGCATTGAGTAACTCAGCTATATCTGCGTTTAACACAGGGAGAAGGCCAAAAAATGGGAGAAAATGGAAGGCTACAGCGGGTTGGAATGAGCAGGTTGCCTTATATTATGAAGCGTCTAGAAATGCACACATAAATTGGCTGCAGAATGGACGACCTACTGAAGGTCCCATCATGGAAGCTAGAAAAGAAACCAGATTGCTTTTTAAGAAAAAATATAAGAATTGTCAAAGAAGCTTTGAGCAGAACAAAATGGACAAAATAGCGAACAGCTTTGAATGCAAGAATTTTTCATCTTTCTGGAATAAAACCAATGCCGTATTGAAAGCGAAATACACCGCACCGAGCCAGATTGATGGAAAATCTGTAAATAAAGATATTGCTGAAGTTTTCAGAAATACATTCTGCTCCGCACCAGATCAACCGCAAATAATGGTTAAAGAGATTGAGACAAAAACGCATCAACCAAAACAACAGCCGTCCATCGTCATATTACCTGAGATGATCCAGCGAGCAATACGCAACATGGCAGGAGGTAAATCTGCAGGTCACGATGGACTAGTGATAGAACATGTAAAGCATGCGGGGGAGTATTTAACAATACTGCTTGCCTCTCTCTTCACTGCCATGATCGGCCTCGGACACATTCCGAAAGAGCTGTCCAAAACAATAATAATACCGATCCCAAAAAGCCGCCAGTTGAACTTGACATCATCTGTTAATTACAGACCCATATCTCTTGCGACAATAATTGCAAGAATCTTCGAAAAGGTCATCTTAAATTTAACGGAAGACAAGCTCAATACAGAGGACTCTCAAATGGGCTTCAAAGCTGGATGCTCTACTGATACGGCCATATATAGCATGAAACAAACAATCGAATACTATAAAGCCAGAAAAACAACGGTGTACGCATGCTTCCTAGACTTAAGCAAAGCCTTTGACAGGGTTTGTCATAATGCGTTGTGGAAAAAACTGACCGAACGACAAGTTCCACCACAAATTGTTAATATATTGAGAACATGGTACAACCAACAGGAAAACTTTGTCAGATGGAATGAAAGCCTATCAGAAGCAGCCAAATTAAAGTGCGGCGTTAGACAAGGAGGCTCAATGTCCCCAGTGCTTTTCAACGTGTATATGGATGAACTTAGTAAAACACTAAATACGACAAGAATCGGATGCCATATTGCCGGGGTATGTATGAACAATATTAGCTATGCAGACGACATGGTCATACTAGCTCCATCGATAAGAGCGATGAGAAAACTTCTGGCAATATGCGAAGCTTACGTTGACAGTCATGGGCTGATGTACAATGCTAAAAAGTCATCCCTGCTGATATTTAAAGCAAATACTGGTCCCACTGTCATTCCACCCATACGTCTCGGCGGGGCCAACCTGACAATTTGCAGCGAAATCAAATATTTGGGGCATGTCATCACCGATGACCTAAATGATAAAAAAGACATAGAACGTCAAAGAAGAGTACTGAGTGTGCGAGCTAACATGCTTGCCAGGAGATTCAACAAATGCAGTCCTCCGGTGAAGAAGCAACTTTTCCAAACATATTGTATGAGCTTCTACACTAGCGAGCTATGGACGACATACACACAAGGCGTCATGAACACACTCCGAGTACAGTACAACCACGCATACAGAGCCCTATTTGGCCTCCCCTGGCGATGCAGCGCTTCACAGATGTTCACCGAAGGAAGGGTGCATGGGTTCGCTGCTTTGATGCGCCACAGAATAGCCGGGACGAGTCAGCGCTACCAGAGATCGAACAACACTCTTGTCCAGGCCGTTGCCCAGTGGCAGGGAGCGCCTCTACACCGGAGATGGAGAATTTCACTCAAGCCACCATAAAGTCCTAATGTGCACATCAATGTATTGATTTTTTATTTATTATTTTTATTTATATCTTTATTCATTTTATTTTTATGTATTAACTTAAATGTAAACTTTTATGGCAGGCAGAGCATTGCACACACCGCTCTGTCCAGCTGAAATAAACATTATTATTATTATTATTATTATAAAGTGTGGTGATTTTATCAATTTTCAACTTTGAAACTGAATAATTTTTTTTTTATAAAATCATTGTCATCATATTTATTGCACATGTAACTATCGAAATATGTGTAAAAAAAAAAATTGTGTAAAATGGGTTTCAGTTCGATCGGATAGGATTTCTACTTCTAAGATTCATTTTCATTCATTTAATCAAGAAAACAAAATTGAAATTGAGTCTGAAAATAAGATGTCTAGAAGTGTGATCTAAATAAGCCCTTACAAACTCCCAGGTCCCAGACAGGCCATAGAAATTAATTATCGGTTCAGGAAAGGATTTTCATATTTGAAAAAGTTTGATCATTTTTACATGAAGTTAAAATTGAGCTTAGTTTGGATACATGAACACGCTCACCGTCGGTTTATCTCTTTGTTTCAGGACACCCTGGTGGCTCTGCAGGCGCTGTGCCAGCTGCGACACGCGATGCCCGACACGCCCCCGTCGCTCAGCGTGACCGTGCGCGCCCCCGGCCGCGGCTCGCACTTCTCTGTCACGCCCCCCGAGCGCCAGAAGCTGCATAAGGTGCTGTTCGAGGGCGCCACCGCTACTAAGCTGAGCGTCAGTGCTGAAGGGCAGGGTTGTCTGCTCGTACAGGTTAAGATATTAATATGGTGATTTATTAATTATGTTTAAAATAGTGAGGCACATATGGGGCCACCTTTGAAAAATACCTGATTGTAATGAATGTCGATGATTATGTCATATAAAAGGGTATGTCTGTTTTGTATCTCGTCTTTTTACCACATACCTTCCTGATAGTGACTTGTATCACAGTTTGACAATAAACAGTGTAAATATAATACATCAATATAAATTTACAAGGTATTCCATGTTCTTCTCTAAACGAACATTTACCACACTGATAAACCTAGTTAATTCTATGTGTGCGAAGGAAGGTGGTTCGTCTGATTGACAATCCGTTGTTAACAGACCGATTGCCATCTTTAATGCACAATCGCAATCTAGGCATGCTGAGTCTAGCTACAGGTATTTCAATGGAGCCTGCTCGAAGGATCTAGCAGCTTTTATCTACTGTGCGAAACACAGTTAATGTTGGCTTCATGAGAACGGGTCGTTTCTTAAACTCGCAATTGTTTAAATTGTCTACCGGCTTCTGTTTTTCCTCCTCCATATAATCTGGGCCTCTTCAAGACCAACATTAATGAATCTCTTCCTACAACCCTTACCTGTCCAACCAGGTGGCGATATAGTTCCTGTGCAGACTGAGCATCATAAAAATAAAATCCTTTTTAACAGTGGAACAATTCCAGAATGATACGCTCCGTAACGACTCTTTTTCTTGAAAATTACTTCTGGAAGCAATTCCTACAAGCTAGACATACTGAATATCATCTACCTAAGTTCAATACCGTAAATGAGCCAGTAATTTGAATTACATTGTTTTGGCACTTTCAGTTGAAAAGCACATGACGCATTGATCGGCTCTTGAAATTTTTAAATTCAATGCAAATAATCCTATGGCAATATCACTTATGTGCCTGTTTTTCCTACGTTTCTGTTATTTGTTCAGGCGACCCAACGCTACAATACGCTAAGCAAGCCAACGCAGGACTCCCCTTTTCAACTGTTCTCCAAGGTCATCACCGATGGCACCTTCTCCTGTGCCGAGAAACAAGCTTGGTGCATGTGTGCTGCCGTATTGGAGGTAAACATTACATTAAAGAAATAGTTAAACCTTTATTTATTTATTTAATTAATTATTGATAGCTTTGAAGAGATCAAGTTGCTGCATCCCTTACAAATGCCAAGGAACCAACGACATACTGTCCCATTAATCTGATGACACGTATAAAGCCGATGGTAACCCGGTCCGATTGATAAAGTTCACCATAGTTATTGTTATTGGATATTGGGTTATCTCCTGGACCCATGTATAGGGTTTTCCAATAAGAGGTGTTATTTTGATATTCAATCGTAAAACATCAATGGTTTCGTTGCTTGTGTGGCACGTAGCGCCGTCTTGTTGAAAGTAAACGTTGTCCAGATCAATACCATCCAATTCCAGGTATAAAAAATCATTAATCATCTCTCGATAGCGCAATCCATTCACCGTAACTGTTGCTCCAGCCTCATTTTCGAAAAAGTAAGGTCCAATGACTCCGCCGGACCATAAACTGCACCAAACAGTCACACGTTGAGAATAGAGAGGTTTTTCAACAATAACTCTTGGGTTTTCCGAGCCCCAGATGCGACAATTTTGCTTGTTGACGAAGCCACCGAGGTGGAAATGGGCCTCATCACTCAAGATGATTTGCATTTGATTCACTCAAGTGAATTTTAATAATTTCAATGCGTTGTTGAAGCGTGTATCGTTCCATTTTTATTAATGGCGTAGTTTCTACTTGTCAAATGTCAAAAAATGACAGCTTCAAAAGTAATATCTACCGAAATAGCGGGCTTTTCAAAATAACACCTCTTATTGGAAAACCCTATATTTCACACATACAGGGAATCCAACCCAGGAAAAACCCTGTATCTTTCCAGGTAGCTGAGCCTTATTCCCATCAGGCACTTAAGGTTAATTGGAGTCTCTTCAACCGCCTCACATTTCCTGCATCAATTGGTGTTTTCCACTCACAACAGCTGCACGTGTCTCCTTAAGTGGCAGTGTCCCGTTAGTAGTCCTACCAGTACCCTCCGTGAAATTCTGTCCATTTGTCTCGGGTCTGGTTGATTTATAAGTACTTTAGATTGTCTCATTCTGCATGCTCTCTCCAGTGCCGGAATTTGACCCACCTTTAATGAAACAAATGACAATTCTACAAAATAGAGCAATGAGAACCATATTGAAGAAAAATAGATACACAAAAATTAAGAACATGTTGAAGGAGTTAAATATCTTGTCATTTAAACAAATTATTTACTTTAATACCATATTTTTAATCTACAAGATAATCAATGGCCATACGTCTAGTGAATTCCTAAGAAAAATTGATAAACTACAGAACAAACACACACATGAGACGAGGAAAAGAAATGAATTGAGACTCCCCTTCAGGAAAAAAACACAGAGTCAAAAGTCATTGATGTACGGAGCGTTGAAGATATTTGGAGAGCTACCAGAAGAAATAAAATCAGAAGAAAACATAAAAACATTTTAAATTAAATTACGAAAATATGTGATTGATTCATTTAAATGTGTTACTACAATTATATGTATAAGGATTGTATTAGGACATAGATAACTATGTACCTACTTAAAATACCGCAATAAACAATAATAAACCTTTCAATATGTAGTTTTGTGTGGCAAGCTGCCACACCTACGACCACCGGCTCAGATTCATGCTTCCGCTCCTTTCCTTGGTAGTACGTCAACCCGCTCGTTACCTTCAATTTGCCCTGATATGCTGATGTTTGGAATTTGCAGGGTTGATGACCGCCATCTGGCCGCCGCCTAGACATCAGCGAATTTCTCACATCAGCATAATTATTAAAACATTATTACTAGGTTAGTGAAATATACAATGCTACTTTATGATTGTAGGTGTGTGTCAGCTGGAACGCCCCCTCAGGAGTGTCGTTCCCTGAGATGGCCCTCCTGGATATACAGATGCCCACGGGGTATTCGCCCGACCGCAACCTGCTTTACAAACTGATCAAGCCAGAAAATTTACGTAAGAATTCATCCTAAGAAACTCTGTTTTTCTATTACTGTTTCTGTTACACGAGAAGGTAACACCTACATTGATTTGTATTAGATTATGCATTTTCTGTCACAGGTAAATTCCAATTTTCTGAGACCATTTAAAAGAAGTGGGATCAATAATTTCGAGGTTGTTTTTCTGTCTGTCAAGCTGGAGGTTGCGGATTCAAATCTCGGCTTGCACAAGTAAATTTTACTTGATTAATTTGTTCTATTTCACAATTTACTCATTAAAAATAATATATACTATATTTGCGGCAAAGTGGAAGATACTCTCAGTATCGCTCTGGTGTAAAACCAAAATTCAGAACTGAAACATTGTTTGAAATGGCTTTGGCTTTCTTTGGTGACCAGATCTAAATAGCTAGGTACTTCCCCACCTTCCTCTTCCCCATCTCTTCTGCATCACAACATACCCCAACTGGGGATGCCATAGTCTCACTGGCTCTAGACGGTCGGAGCAGTGACTCTTGTGCGGTTTCAAATAAAAAATAAAATTAAAAAATTGCATCTTCCAGTGCTTCGTCGTGTGGAGGAGAGCCCCAATTTCGAGGGGGTGTTCCTGTACCTGTCCCTGCAGGGCCAGCAGGCCCACGTCAACCCCAGCGAGTGCTACAGCCTGTTCCTCGTGGGGGCCAAGGCGCACACGCTCCCTGCGTCCATACGCATCTACGATTACTACCACACGGATGTCATGCAGACCATGGTGAGATTATATTCCCTCGAAGCTAAGAATTTTTTGTCAGACTATACTACTGTGTATTTTATTTATTTATTTACTAACGGACATCGTCCAAATTACAAAATAAAAACACAAATAATGAAAAATACAGAAGTAGACAAAGGTACATGAAAGCAAAGACATATGGTAGATATAATATAAGAAAATAAAGTGACAAGTCGAATCAAGTCAAGAATACGCCGTGGGTCAGGACCACGGGACACTTATTTATGTTCATTTAATTACAGTTCATTTAATATTTATGTTCAAAATTGTAAATGGTAGTATAGAGTATATATATGTAGCCGCCTCAGAACAGGAAACCCTTATAAAAAATATACTTATATTATACTTTAAACCTACATAATGTACAAATTTTGCTATTGATATTAATAAAAAAAAAAAATAAAAAAATAGACAGTCCTGATTTAATTAACCTCATTGAATTTCATATACCCACGAGAGCTACTCGTTCTAAAATTTTGTTTAAATGCAACAATATCAGGACTGAGTATTCCAAACACTCGCTTGTACCTAGGTTGCATGAAGTTAGTAATAGATACGCAGATGTGGCAGATCTATTTAACTGCACGCAAGGTAGGTACAAGAGGGCTATGCTATCAAATCTTTTCAATCAATATTAATTAAATCTAATTCTACCTTATTTGCACTATAGAAACTTATGTACTTGTTTGTATCTCTTGTTTACTTACTCTCTAATGTCATTTCACATTCAAATGCCACATATATTTGTAATTCTTTTATTAAAATATTTCTACGATTTTAACTGTGACATGTTATCATTGTTTATGGTATATTTATACCGTTGATATTAAATAAATAAATAACTTATAATATTCCGTCACTTGTTTAGCGACTGGCAAAAATCATTCAGACTAATCCCAAAAAAGTTAAGGTTTTGACTTGAGTTGACCAGTCTACACATTCTGAACAATGGTGAATAATATCCATAATTTATCGAATGATGGTTGAGGAAGAGCAGTTCATTATTTCTGAGTCTGTGCGAGGGGATATTGAAGGGAATGAGTTGCAGTAGAGTAGGTGAATCAATAATACCATTTATAATTTTGAAGAAGCAAATGAGGTCATTTCTTTCCCGACGGACTTCCAAAGGAGAGAGGTTTAGAGTTAGTAAAATTTCATTGTTTTTTTTTTTTTTTTTTTTTATAGTGAATACCTCACAAGAGTCCCAACTGCTCCCGTCTGGAGCCAGTGAGACTATGGCATCCCCAATTGGGGGATGTTGTGAGGCTGAAGGTAAGTGGGGAAGGGAAAGAGGAAGGTGGGGAAGTACCTGGCTATTCAGATCTAGTCACTAAACACGGCTAAAGCCATTTGGAGCAACGTTTCAATTCTGAATGGTGGTCTTACACCAGGGCGATACTGGTAGTATCTTCCACTCTGGAACGTGACGCAAATAATTTTAATTAAATAATTAACAATAATTAATTTTAACACAATAATTAAATAAATAATTTAAATATTGTGCTACTTTGATATTAGTTTTTAACTTTATTAGTCAGATTGCCTGAAAAAATAAATACTGTTAACACGGTGTCCATAAAGTGAGGAACCTGCATCGCATAGAGAACCCAAAAACACTTTTTTTTTTCTTTTAATTTTTTTTTCCACTTTTTTCTGCAACTAAAGGATTGTGCTAGCTCGAATGCTGAGCGACCTGCAATGCGCCGGCTGACGCTATTTTGTAATAACTTACTAAACTTAATGATGTTTTACAGACTTACCAGATTAAAAAAATACTATATATTTATCCTATGTAGTTCCCCCAAGATAGGGTTATATTCAGAGTTTTTTTTTCTCTCTAATTTTATGAAAAAATATAATTCAGATAACTTGTACCGTCTTACCAATAAAATACTACATGACTATCCTATGTACAGGGTTTTCCAATAAGAGGTGTTATTTTGAATAGCCCGCTATTTCGGTAGATGTTACTTTTGAAGCTGTCATTTTTTGACATTTGACAAGTAGAAACTACGCCATTAATAAAAATGGAACGATACACGCTTCAACAATGCATTGAAATTATTAAAATTCACTTGAGTGAATCAAATGCAAATCATCTTGAGTGATGAGGCCCATTTCCACCTCGGTGGCTTGGTCAACAAGCAAAATTATCGCTTCTGGGGCTCGGAAAACCCAAGAATTATTGTTGAAAAGCCTCTCTATCCTCAACGTGTGACTGTTTGGTGCGGTTTATGGTCCGACGGAGTCATTGGACCTTACTTTTTCGAAAGTGAGGCTGGAGCAACAGTTACGGTTAATGGATTGCGCTATCGAGAGATGATTAATGATTTTTTATGGCCGGAATTGGATGGTATTGATCTGGACAACGTTTACTTTCAACAAGACGGCGCTACGTGCCACACAAGCAACGAAACCATTGATCTTTTACGATTGAATATCAAACAACACCTCTTATTGGAAAACCCTGTAGTTCTCCCAGGATAGCTACTTGTATTCAGAGAAATGGTTTTTTTTCTCTCTAATGTTATAAAAAAAATACAATACAGGGTGTCCGGGGTTTAAGTGCACCAACTTCGGGAGGTGATTCTACATGATGGTAGAAGTAAAAAAAATTAATTACTTTTTTCGAAATTCCAACATGGTAGTTTTCAGGTAATAAGGGTTGAATTTTTTGTATGGAAAAATGTACTTCAATGGAAAAAAAATTGTATGGGGAAAAAAAAAACTATTCATACTATTAGATAGAGATAAAAACATTCTTCCTAGAAGCGACTGAATCTTTTTCCAATTTTTCGTTTTAGAGTCGCAAATATTGTCTTCAATGATTTAATATTATCGTTATTTGTTTAAGACATTCTCAATTCCGGAGTCGTGTCCGTTCGACCGAGACCGCCGGCCGCACGATGAGCCCATGGATCTGGTGACACAAAGCATCCGTCATCCGTCACAGGAGCTGGCTCCCGTCGTAGCAGGTAACCTAAAGGCGTCAGGAAGCGACGTGATGGTAGAAGAACACAACTTGAAAGCGGCTGGAAGCGACCTGATCGTAGAGCGAGGCGGCATGAATTCGGCGGGCGGCGACCTTACGGAGGATCAAGTGCGCCCAGGACCTCTAAGCGTAGATGGGTTTGGACCGGACTGGCACGTAATCGACCAGGACTATGACCTGGAGACGCCAGGGACTATTGAAAGCGTCCCTCCCGTATATGTCGCGCCACCGGACAATTTATATAAAACCAAATTCGACTGATTTAAAGATAAATACCAAATTTGTGCTGGTTCCAAATTAAAACTTATTTGAAGAACGAATCATAATATGATCATTGATATGTTTTCTTAGGAAGGGTTGTTTTACAGAAATTCAAATGTAACATTGTCGTCAAATGGCTATTCAGAGCCATTTTGTTTTTTCGACAGTTGAAAGGTCCCCGTTAAAGCCAAAATGTGAATTTTTACGAAACAACCGGGCCTGCATCACGATATGTGACCGGAAACTTACATTAAATTGTGTTATGTATGTTTACTGTGTCAACTGGACTGCTGACGCTGACATGGAAAAATAAAGGTTGACAATTCTGCATAAATGCTGATCAATTTAAAAATTTTGTTTTTCTGAGAAGAATTTTCAAGATTAAACAGTGCCTGAGAAATTTCTAATCAAATCAATGTCCATGTAAATCAGTGCCTGAGAAATATATATTAGATCAATGTCTAAGCGAGTATGTAAATCAGTGCCTGAGAAATATATATTAGATCAATGTCTAAGCGAGTATGTAAATCAGTGCCTGAGAAATATATATTAGATCAATGTCTAAGCGAGTATGTAAATCAGTGCCTGAGAAATTTCTATTAGATCAATGTCTATGCGATTTCTATGTAAATCAGTGCCTGAGAAATTTTGTTAGATCAATTTCCATGTAAATCAGTGCCTGAGAAATTTCCATTAGATTTCCAAAATATTATGTATGTATTATTTAGATTGTAAGTTTCTACAAATTAATTTATTATACTGATAATCCATCTATATTTTTATAAGTAATATTTATTGTGAGAATTTTTATATGTAATAATTACAAAATTAAGCCCATTACCTTGTGTCATCTTTGAAGGTCACTTTTTATTGAATAACCAAAATACATTTAAGTTTTTCAAATTTTAATCTCCGTGATGATTGCTTTATTAATAATAATAGTTGGACAATTTATAATTTTTGTGAGAAATCACCTCAAGGGCGCTGTAAGGATGTTCGTTTAAATCCTTTTTATTATCTAAATAATGGGGTCAGTACGTAATCGTTAAATACAGACATCATAACTAACATTTTATGACCATCACATCGATGATTAGCAACATTTAAAAAAATTGAACACTTCCAGTTAATCACCACACTCTGCCCGTTTCAGCTTTTGATAAATTGTGATAGAGCATTTTATTTATTTTTGTTAAACACCTCACAAGAGCGCTCCTGTCTGCAATAAAGGCAGGGGAGCTATGTCGCTACCCGAATGAGCGGGTATGTGGTTAATGCGGGTCTTGCAGAGGAGGAAAAACAGATGCCGGTAGTTCGTTCCACATAAGCGACCCGTTCTCATGAAGCCAACATCAATTGTTAACGAATATTTCGCTCATGTACGTCGAGTTTCATGTACGTGCAACCGTTATGTTTTTATACAGCTGATCAAAATTTCAACAAAATCTAAAACAAGCTGAAAATCGGGGTCGATTCGATAGTCATCAAATGTGACAAGAATTAAACAACCCAACCTTATTGTATTGATGATTCCCAAGCTCGAAAAAAAATTGTTCAAAAGTGAGTTTCTTTATTATTATTACTAGCTGTACCTCGCCACGCATCGCTGTGGCTCAGTCTATCTGTGCAGATAGAGAAACAACAGATGTCGCTGTTTTTCTATAAAAGCATGTTTGTACAACAGATGGTGCTGTTTTTTTTAACAAGCATGCTTATACCTGTCACGGGTGACATCTATATAATATAGGTATATAAAAACACACGCGTATTCAAATGCAACGTGTCAAAATTTTAAAGCAATCGATGAAGAACTTTGATTTCAGATTTTGAACAAACGAACATTAACATGTTTATTTATATAGATAGATATATTATTGAGAGAAGTGTTATTAGAAATTTTACCTGAATTAATTTATTGATTAACCTAATTTTGGTAAAGATATGTGAATGTTTTATTTTTTTTAACACACTGCCAATTACGGGAAGAGTGCCCTTGCCTCCCACCCTGTTGGCCAGTGTTCCATATCCCCATACAGTACTGAACCAATAAGATTTTGCACCCGGTTTATATTATTACTCTCTCAGTAATCCGCCATTATTTTTACTACTTGAAAGCACAAAGATCAGCTCTATAATTCACCGGTATTCGTGGGTCGAATTCAATAGACTGCCGCGTGCCTAGACTGGAGCGCCAAGCTTCGTACACTGATGCCACAGGATGGATTGTGTCACTCTTGCACATTCAGTTTCCACACTGCCATCTAGCTAAACCATTTTACCAGTCATCAGGGGATCATTATTGTCGTTTCAGGACTTCGGTTAGTCCTCAGTGTATTCCTGCAACAGTCGCATGCGTTTCTCTTCATTTCGTTCTGCCACATCTTTTGGTTGAATAAGTTTACAAAATAGTCTTATAACATGACACCTCAACTTTAAACCAAAAAACGGATTTTAATGCGGAAATATCAATAGCAGTATTTGTGTTTATGTAACACCTGCTTTAATTTTTAGCATATTTTGTATGTACGCACTATAATCCACCACTTCCACTAATTGGACACTTGTCCAGTTTTTGGGGTGACAGATTAGTGAGAGAGTCTGTAGTACATGTGTATTATCTTTTCAGTAGGTAAAACAATATTTGTTATTCTTTTGGCGGCCTGTAAAGTTAACCATTTCAGGCTTTTGGTACAATTTGAAGACAACCAGTAGTTCTGGGAACGGTAGACCTCATGTCCAAAAAAGTATGTTCCTAATTTTCTCTTATTTTGTAATTTTTTTCCCATTATTTGTGGCTTTCACCCTTCAAGGGTGTTCTTGGCCATCATTTAAAATTATGGAGAAATGAAAGGTTAATTTAAATAGGCAAATTTCAAAATTATAATGAAAATTGGAGTCGAGTTCAGACTTAGAAGAGATGAAATGTTGAATGGAGGGGAGGCAATTTTAGATAAGGCTTCATAGAAGAGAGGATATTTGTTTAGAGAGGGACAACCAAAAAATATGTGATCTAAAGTTCCCACTTCTAGACCACAAAATGTACTATCTGGGGAGTCAAGGACGTTAATTTTAAAAAGGTGGGAAAGAACGGAACAATGTCCGATCCTCATTCGAATAAGTGAAGAAATTTCTTTTTTTGGAAAAATGGGGGAATTGTTGAAACCACGGTTTTGATGGAATAGTCCTTTGTATTGAGGCATAGCAGGCTCCCTTGGATTGACTAGCAATGTGCCAATACTCTGCGGGATCTATCTTTGATGATGGAAAAGTCAGATAGGGAAATGTGGTTTACGAGGGTAACAATAGAGTTGGACGTTCCTTGTTTTGCCAAGACATCCGCAATATCATCACCCATGATGCCAACCAGTCCAGGAATCCAAATCAGAGTTACAGTTTTTCCGGAGCTTGGAATGGAGGCTATCATTGTTAATAAGGCATACAAAGTGATCATCAGGATGAAGAAGAGGACTGGATTTAAGTTTTTGGAGGGAACTGAGAGAGAACGAGGGAATGTTCAAAATTATTTTTGATTATATATTTGAGAGATTCTATTAGTGCAATGCACTCGGCTGAAAATTGGTTTCAAATTGAATGAAATATTCTGTCATTAGAATTATAACGTTAATACCTACACTTTTCTCTTATTTAATAAATCAAATTAAATTTCCTCTGAAATCATAAGCTTTGAAAATACGTACTTAAATAGGTAAAAATCCATCTAAATGACAATTATTTTTTCAAACTATTTTTTAGGTAGGTACCATAATATTGAAACAATGCAAATAAGAAACGATTTCACATTTGAAAAAACAATCTTATATGGCCGTCATCTTAAAACGGTACGTGCTAACAAATTTAGACATAAAATGCAAAATGGTCTAGTTAAAACAGGACTTTACTATTCTCGGTCAATAAACAAAAGAGAGGCAGGTAGTATGGACATAGAATAATAATTATGATGGTCAAAGAACTGTCTTAAACAGTATTTTTTCCATTGAAATGGACAGAAACAATTCAATTTTTCAAAGATTTCTTAGGTACAATCTTATTACCAGGTTACAAATAATCTGCTGCTACATATTTGAATTTCTCCTACTTCCATCATTGTAAGCGTAAAACGTTGCTTGTCGAATGATGGAGGGATTAGCTAGCTGAGGATTAAAACTGTGACACAGAGAACCCTCAGGGTTTTTATTTACTCGGCTATTTATTACAAAGAAATATAGCGTATTCACACTAACTAAATGTTTAAACCCACGCTGTGCCAATTCCCTCAAACCATCCTGGCATGAATCACTATGTATATATTGTTATTCAAATTTAATGTGTAGACGTTAGATATCTAAAAAGCTTTACCGAACCAGAGTTCCGTTAAGAGATTAGATTACGTGAAATTATATAAATTTACGACATTCTGATACAAAATACAAACAAACGCAGTTAGTTAAAGATAAGGTTCACAGAATGAACTTTAAATGTCACTGTGTATCACAATGACAAACTGTTCGTATACGAATCACATCAAATTAATATGATATATCGTATTAATAGAGAATAAGTAAAATCATTTATTTATTTATTTAATAATGATGTCATAGATGTTTTAATTAAATACTACTGCGATTTGAACACAATAGAATATATTGTCGACGATCATCCATACTGTTTATTAGTTTTGACTTTGAATATTGTGAATGTCAAAAGTAGGGCAGCCACTGCACAACCAATAATAATCCAAGCAACATATCTGTGATACAAAAGCATTATCAGGACTCTCTCTACTTGGGAAAAGTATCACCCAGAGTGCAGAGCAGGAATAAGCACATTATTGCTGATAGATCCGTTGTAACCTCTCGCTCTTTGATATTAACAATGCGTGCAACTGAAAGAAAAGCTACAAAAAAAGACGATTGCATCAAAATTGTTAAATACGACAAACAAGTTATATTAATTAAGACATAAATGTGTAAAGGTTAGGCCAACTATTGTTGTAGATTTGTAGAAAGATTCTTTTGTGTCACTCTGAAATGAAAGTCCGCATAAACATTTTAATATAATTTATTAAAATGAAATTTCCCATACATATAATACTCTTGATTTCCAATGCAGATAATAAAAATAATATTCCGCAATGGTTCAATACAAAAATAAGAAGAACGTAATACAAAATAAAGTCGGAGATAAGACAAAGGCGGGACCTCCCAACAATTGAAAGCAAAGTTAATATTTCCGGACTTCCCGTGTCCCCCTCCCATCCCAACTGAGCCCCCGTGCCCCCATCAGCCCCACGGCGCATGGCTGCGAGCAACCCTTCAATAAATAATCCCCATTTATTATATATCTATAATAAAAATACACTATTTCTGTTTCAAATTTCAATCTTGCTGTCAGAGAGGACAATAATTAGCTAGGTTTGTTTATATTGAATTCTAAGACGTATTTTAATGTCGAATAAAGCCAATAAAGAAATAGGCAAATATTCTCCATCCACTTTACCTACTTATTCTTCACCTGCACTCGCACTCCCTGACCCACTCTAACCACTCAACCACTGAGGGACATAATCAGGTGAATTTCCTTCAAAACAATTGTCAGCATTTGTGTTAACTCTGTTTAGTGAAGCGTTGTCTAATTTGACGAAAATTAAAGGTGTTAAAGACAAAATAATAGAAGATCAACTTTACGGACATTGATCGAAAAGGCTTATTCGTTTCGTTAATTTTACAGTTATTCTGTTGTTATCATTCAAATAATTCTGCAACCCTTAGCATTTATTAAATATTTGAACAAAATTCATACTTATATAATGATTATTTACATTTACAATAACACATTCGGCAGCTAGTGCGGGACTCACTCGAGCTCGCACTTTCATAAACAACATTCTGTACACCTTAGCAGGGAGCATCATTGGCTCTTCAGTTCCTTGCCGATACTGTAGGACACGATGCGCGTCCAGTCGATCTTGGTGCGCGTCACGGGAAGCTGGCGGCGTAGGGCCTTGAAGGTGGTGTCGCTCATGGTCTTATAGTTGTCCGAGATGGCCTGTTGGTATGCCGCTTCAGCCTCCGATAGCAGGCGCACCACCTCGCGCGCCGCCGCGCCCTCTGAGCCCGCAGCCACCGGGGCCAACGGCACACGCACCTCCTTGCTGCTCACCAGCTGCACGTTGCCGTCCTCGTAATAGTGCACCTGCACCTTCAGCACGCCGCGCAGCTCGCCGCCCGCAGGGCCCGCGGAGCACGACCACACGCTGCGCCAGCGTCCGTTCCAGAAGTTCTTGGGCTGGAACTGGTGGTCCTCAATACACGCCACTAGCGCCGCCCCGCCGCCCTCCAAAGCGCGCGCGAACACGCTGCTCACGCCGTGCTTGTAGTGCGCCGCCGTGTAGGCGGACACCTCCTCATCCAGCGCGGCGCGCCACGGCTCGGCAGCGGGGTCGGGCTCGAACTGCTCGAAGTCGGCACCCTCCTTGCGCAGGTGGTCGTAGCGGAAGGACTGCTTGGAGCGCGGGTCGAAGAAGCGGCCCGCCCCGAGGTCGTTGTGGTCCGTGATGAGCGCCTGCAGCTCGGAGCCGTCAACCCGGACGGGGGTGAGCTGGTCCTTGTTGTATTGGGCGAAGGCGCTACTCGCGCCCTCCTTCAACAGACTGTCGTTGTCTAGTAACACTCTCACATCATTGAAAACTTCATTAAACTCTCCCGGAGGCGAGTGTAATATAAAATCCGATACGATTCTCACTTTTTCCCGATCACTGATAACTTCGTCACCGTCCGCCGCCATCTTTAAGAGGTTGACACCCTGACACCGCACTGACAAGTCGCACTGAGTGGAGCGGCCAGCCAACATAACCATTCAAATCAGTGATGCCATATCCCAAAAATAAATATATTAAGTTTATTTTTTGGAATACTTTAGTGAGTAAAACCTCAAATTGTAATATTTAATAATTGAAGACAATATTAGCGATTCCCAAACGAAAATTTTGAACAGATTTCTGATTTTTCTGTTTAAAATTTTCATTAAGGAATCGCTCATATTGTCTTCAATAATTAAAATATTATGTTTCAGGGGTATTAAAAATAACATTTTTATTGAAAAATATTTCAAAAAAACGTGTTTTGCGTAAGCTTTTTACCAAGGAAATAAATAAAGAAACAACTATGAATCAAGTTAATCTATGTTGCAATCTTATATTAGAAACCATTATTTTATAATTTTCCTTGTAATAGAAAAAAATCTTTTAGTTCAATCAATTTAATAAAAATATCCATAAAGAGACATCGTGAACTCGTACCGAAGTTCAAAAACTATATTTCTTCATCGGGATTTTCCCTCATGCGGCCCAAGCTAAAAGATCGTATTTCCCTCAAAAATATATACTTTTTTGCAGATATAAATGACCCAAAAAACATGATAAAATGCATGCATTTGGCCACACTGAATCGAGTACAGGCCCAACCGACCGGCTATTCCCAAGGTTCGTAGAAAATATTTTTAACATTACATTTTCTACGAACCTTTTGCTACTCCTACATTGATTTATGCTCCTACACATTTGCAGTATATGCAGTATACACTTTGTATCTGAGCCAGGTACTGTCCAGTGCGGGCTACCCGCTACCAACATGGCGATTAAACATCCTCGCTTCTGGCAACTAGTGACGTTACATCTGAAACGACTATCAAAGACCGCCATGGAACCGGTTCTTTATTCAGTTACTTTTAGAAACAGTTGGAATACATTAAATTTGAAACAAGAAGAGGATGAACTCCAGTCCATTTTATTTAATCAATAATGGCATTCTTGCCTAAATAATAATAGTTAAAAAATAATAATATTAGGGTCTCCCGAAAACGCATCAAATATATGGACTTGACCCTTGACGACACCAGCCTCAAAAAGCGTTCGTTTTTTTCCAATCGGCGCAGTATTTTGTATAGAAGTCGAGACACTTTTTATTCTTCTTGATTTCCCGCTTTTAACATCGAAGAACACTAGGTAAAGTGATAGCATCTCGTCACTAATGTTTTCGTATTGAACCAAAATGAAAAAAAATAATCCATGACCGCACCTGATAAACAATTTACCAATGTTTAAAAATCTGCATTAAAACATTTTCGTCGGTTCAAAGGTGGATATGGACTAAAGTTACCATTGCATATGTTTTAGAGGTGAGGCGTATTTATCGTACCCAGTAAAAGTACCGGGTATTTTCATGCGATACTTTGTAGGTACTTGTGTTAAATCTCCAAAATACGGTTCCAAAATATTTTATACTGGGACTAAATATTTTTAATAGGTACTTTTGATGGGTATTTTGAATAGGTATTTTTGATGGATATTTTTGAGGTACTTTTACGAGGTATTTTCAAAAGGTATTTATTTTTGATCGGAAAAATGAACGAATTTTTTTTGTGGGGAATTATTATTTTTTTTTTATTAACGAGGCTTCTGACTCACATAATGTTGTCATTTTTTGCCTCATCTGTTTTTAAAATTACAATATTAAAATATTGTAATTATAATTTATAAGTTCTTTAAAATGTGCCTTTTGTCCAAGATTACACTTTCAAATATTTTCCAATTTACATGATCGAATAAATTTCACGATTCTTGATATGGCATAGAACTCTGTTAAGACTATTAAATTCTGAACTTCCGATGGGTCCGAGGTCATCAATATTGTCACTCAATAATCAACTGTTGTTCATACTTAATGCACTTTGTTAATGTATGTTGGACATCTTCTATTTCTTCACATATTGAGCACATTGGAGAATCAGAGAGGCCTATCAAACACAATACTCTTCGCATTAGTGCATGTCCGGATCTTAATCTAAAAATTATTCTCATTTCTGATCTTTTCAGATTAACCTCACTAAACCAGGGTTCTTTTAACGGTTCCTTTTGGAGTTTTCTATACCATATACCCTTATTATTATTATTTTTAAATTTTTATTGAAACATATAAACAAGGTTACAATTTTATAACAATATAAACACCAATATTTCAATCACTCTCATAATAAAGCAGCTGCTTGTGTTTAGGAGAGGACAGCAAAATATTTTTACATTTGTTTAAATTAAACAAAAAATATTAGTAATTTAACAAAAAATAACAATAAAAGTAATAAAAACATAGGTTAGTTAATAAATGATTCAAAGAATTGAAAAGGCAAAAACATATTTCTAAACAATAAGTAAAGTTATGAGGTGGTACAAGAGTATTTTAATTTAATTTTTTTAAATATTTTTCGTAGTTTTCTTCCGATCGTATATCAAGGGGTAATTAATTAAATAATTTTACACCCTTGAATATATAGTGATGCTGTGCTGTTGTGGTTCGTGCTAGTGGCACGGTTAGTCCTCCAACAGATATTATTCTTTTGCTAATATTCAATTGTGGTAAATTATTTTTACTAAAGAAATCTTTATGTATTTGTAGAAGTGCAATTTTGTCATACATTTTTGTAAGTGGGGGAACCGGGAAATCTTGAAAAACATTTATAGTTGGGTAGTAATATGGCTTTTTTAAGATGATTTTTATTAATATTTTTTGAATAGTTATTGGTAGATAAAGTTTCAAAATGTTGATTCCACATCATATTACATGTTAAATTAATTTTTTGGCAGTAATCTTCGGCATCTGGTTTCCAGTCATACATGTGTCCATTCACACATGCTTCGTTTGCTAACAAATCCGCTTCTTCATTCCCATGTATTCCTACGTGAGATGGAATCCATTGCAAGCGTATTTGCATACCTTTCTGCTGTAGCCGCATTATTTGATCTGCAATATTGTAGGCTATCTTTCTGCAGGCTATGCTATCTTTCCTTTTGAAACACTTTTGATATGTTGAAGCGCGCTTTTAGAATCACTTAATATTACAATTTGATTCCAGTTATTTTTAATTGAATACTCCACAGCTTCTTTGATTGCTATCAATTCTGCATTTATAATAGTGAAATTTTTATTCAGTTTTATTTTATGCGTAAAATTGTTTTGTATTGAAATGAAGGCAGCTCCAACTTGATCCGGTTTTTTCGATCCGTCGGTGTAGATCTGGTAGAATCCTGAATATTTCTTAATTAGCATATCGCTTACGAGATTACTAATTTCTCTCAATAAAAGTTGTCTTTTGGGGTAATTGAAATCATCAATATCAACTGCAATACATTCTAAATTAATTGCTCCAACCCAGGTTTCGAAGGAGTACATATCGAGACATTTGTTTCTATTTGTTTTCCAATCAATGGTTTCTGTACAAATTTTTATCAACATAGGTAATTTTTTATTATTCCAGAATCTGTTTTGTATCAAGGATTTTAGTTTGAAAATTTCTAAAACAAGTGGATTATTTTCAATTGATACAGCTCTTAGCCAAAATCTTGCAGCTAGTTTCCATGTTCTTATATGCAAAGGAGGGGCACACATTTCACTTTGTAAGACATGCACCGGAGTTGAGTTCAGGAAGCCTCCACATATTCTTAAGGCTCGTGATTGTATTTTCTTTAATTTTTCAATATTGCTTTTGGCAGAATTATCAAAGAGTATACTACCATAATCTAATCGACTTCTTATAAGGGACGTGTACAATCTTCTCATATGAAGTGGATGAATTCCCCAGCTTTTGCCTGACAACACTTTCAAAATATTCATCGGCTGGTTCAATTTTAGACAGGTATTATTTATATGTTTATTCCAAGCGAGTCTGTAATCCAACCACACCCCAAGGAACTTATGTTCATCCACTCTTTCTATAAGTATATCATTTATTTTAATATTCAGGATGTTACGTCTCTTTCCTCTTGCAAATAGACATATTTTCGTTCTATGTTCCGATATTTCAAGACCTTTTATTTGAAGAGCATTCTGTAGTTCTAACAGAGCTTGTTGAATAATGTCTTCACGTGTTTTTACTTTCTTACTTGAATAATAAATACCAAAATCATCAATGTACTGTACGCGTTTCACTTGGGGATGGTTTCCTATACTAGAAGTTCCAATATTGAATAGGAGGGCAGACATGGGATCTCCTTGCGGGAGTCCTCTCGAGCACCTTTGTGTAGCAAATATGTTAGATTCTTTAATAATGATCATTTTTTGTTTAAAATATTCCCAGATATACTTTATAACTTTTACTTTTATACCTTAATGACCTCTTCGATCTTTATATAATTGTATGCATTTTTAATGTCTACAAAAGCAGCAATTGTAACGGCATTGGTTGTTTGGGCAACTTGTATTTCTGTAACCATTCTTCCCATTTTATCCACGGTTGATAGTTTTCTTCTAGATCTTATTGTAGACTTATCGAATAAAAAAATATTGTCTAAATACCACTCTAATCGTCTTGTAATTATAGTGTTGAAAGTTTTACAAAGACATGAAATTAATGAAATTGGCCTTATAGAGGTCATAAGTTTCGGATCTCTTCCGGGTTTAATTATAGGCACAATTTTTACCTGTTTCCATTGCATAGGTAATGTGGAAGTTCGTAAAATTAAATTGAATAAATCGATAATAATCAATTGACAAGAAGTAGGTAAATTAGTTATCATAGAATAAGATATCATATCTATTCCTGGGGATGTATCTTTCATTTTTAATACTGATTGTAGTTCGGAAGCTGTTATCGGTTTGTGAATGCCAGAAGTCTCCGAGGTTTCTTCTTCTGTCCACACATGTTCAATTAGATCTTCGTTTGGGGCCAGATATTTTAGATACTCTAACGCTGATTCGCTATTCTCAAAGATATTTGGACGGGAGGTTCCTATTCCCTTATACCATTTTATTTTCTTCCACATATCAGAATAGGTTGTATTAGCGTCAATAGAATCACAGAACTTTCTCCATCCATCCCTTTTTGCTTTTCTTACTATCCGCCTGGTACTCGACTACTTGCGCTTTAATTCTATGTAATTGTCAATATTAACATTTTAACGTAAACGAGTCAGAGCTAATCTTCTTTCAGCTATAGCTTTCGAGACTTCTTGATTCCACCATGACTTCGGTTTGAATTCTTTATTTTTAGACTTCTTAAAGAATGGAATACTTTCATCTGCACCTTTGTTCAGAACTTCTTCTAATTTGTAGTAGTTTTTTTAAAAATATTAACTCCACACAGGAGGCCCTGAAGAAAATAATTTCCCTCAGGGCCTATGTCATCTTTGGGGATGCTGTGTGGAGGGTCTTTTTGTGGAGAGGAAGGAGTGAACATGGGTCTTGAAGAGTCCCATGTTGTAGGAGGGAGGAAACACAGAGGCTGGCAGCTCGTTCCACAGCCGAGCTGTTGAACTTAAGAACGAATCGTAGAAGCGACCCGTTCTCATGTGACAAATGTCAACCGTGTACAAATGTTGGGCGCGCGTTTGGCGTATATCCCGACTACGCACCGGTGCCGAAGGGATCATTGACGCTAGTTCCTCAGAACATCTTCCATTGTAATACCGATAGAACAAGGACAGCATACCTACCTGACGCCTGTGCTCTAAAGATTGCAGTCCGTTTGTTAAGATTGGGGAATCTATCAAACGGACCGCCCATTTCTCCACAGAGTCAAGGGTTTTTTTCAGGTATTTTAGGGCTCCGGACCAGAGATGGCTGCCAAATTCGACAGTAGGGCGCACTTGCGATTTGTACAGGGTCAGCAGTTGTGTACCTACTGTTAAAGTATCTGCGGGCCCTGTACAGTACGCCCAGCTTCTGAGAGGCCAACTTTACTCTGGCTTCGATGGAGCCCCCATACCTGAGCTGGTCACTTATAAGTTACACAAAGCATATCAATGGCAGGCCTGTTCGGAAGATTGCTTCCGTCGAAGGAGACTAGATTATCATTTGGATCCCTTTAGACGTAATCAGACAGGATTGGGTCTTTGAAACATTAAATTCGACGAGATTATTTTTACCCCAGGAGGAAATACTCTCGAGATAACAGTCCATTCACTGCTTCAAAGCCCTCCGAGCCGTTGGAGTTTGTGTGCCCTTTGGGGGCTTGTCAAACGAAAAGCTATCATGAACTGTACTGTCATCCGCGTAGCAATGAATCGGTGCACATGTCAAAAGGTCATCGATGTGCAACAAAAACAAAGTCGGAGACAGAACCGATCCCTGTGGGACGCCAGCATTTATAGAGTGTGAGGAAGAGGTTAAACCGTCAGCAACTGCCTGAATCGACCTATCCCTTAAAAAGTCAGCAATCCACGTACACAGGGATGCGGGAAGTCCGTAAGAAGGCAATTTGTTGACAAGTCCTCGGTGCCAGACCCGGTCAAAGGCCTTGGATATGTCAAGTGCGACCATTTGGGTCTCACCGTGACGTTCCAGGCACCGCCCCCAAACATGCGTCACATACGCGAGAAGATCACCGCACGAGCGGTTCCGCCGGAATCCGTATTGACGGTCGTTGATAATTTTGTTCTTCTCGAGGTATGTGAGCAGTTTGTCGTTGATCACACGTTCCATCACTTTGGACAGAACTGATGTGATCGCTATGGGGCGGTAGTTGGCCGGTTTGGAGCGGTCACCATTCTTGGGAATAGGGTGAATGACCGCTTTTTCCAACCAGAGGGCACAGTGCCACACTTCAGGGACATTTTGAAGAGCTTTGTCAAAACTGGAACTATTTCCGCAGCACACCTCTGCAATACCAGGGAAGGTATTCCATCAGGTCCACTAGCTTTGTTAACATCGAGCCCCCGTATAACGTGGAGTACATCCCGTTGCCGGATCCTCAGCTTTTTCAACTAGAAGCCGCAGTGAGGAACCGACGGCGGAACAGCACCTCCGTCGTCGAGGGTCGAGTTTTCCGCAAACATTTTCCCTAATAGGTTGGCCTTTTCGGTGGCGGTGTTTGCTAGTGAGCCGTTAGGTCTGGTAAGAGGTGGCAAACTGGGTTTGCGAAAATTCCGACCTATTGAGCCCGCAAGCGACCAGAATGCTCTGCTGCTATGCGGGCAGGCAGCCAGCTTTTTGCTGATTTGCAGGTCGTGTTCGAATTTTCACCTATTAATGATTCTCTTGCATAGTACTCTTGGATTGACAATGATTGTTCTGGAAGATTTTGTATTAATTTTTCCACCGTGGATTTATATTTGATCCAATCTGCTTTTTTGAAATTTCTTTTCAAAATTGGTTCATAGTTACAAAAATTTTCTTCTAAAGTGATAATAATTGGTAAATGATCACTACCCATCGTATCTGAATCTACCCTCCAGTTACAAGTCAGTAGGAGCTCTGAAGATACCAGGGTAATATCCGGGCTCGAACTCCTTTGTCCAGGATGTCCAAATCTTGTTATATCTCCGTTATTGACAGTAATAAGGTTTGAATCTTGGCAGGATTCTGCAATGAGATCTCCCTCGTATCTCGTATAGCTCTATCCCATAGTGGATTGTGGGCATTGAAATCACCGCATACTAGGGCACCTGATCCCATCTGATCAAAAACTTTCTTCCATGTTTGAATTGTAACATTTATATTACTAGGACAATATATCACGTTGACGGATTTCAGATTTCCAGCATTGAGTAAGTTAACACTGCATAATTCTAATTCACAGGATCCGATGATATCTAGGGTTCGTTCAATTGACTGTAAACTTTTATGGATTAAGATTGCAACTCCTCCATAGCCATCGACTCTGTCTCGTCTATATGTTGTATAGTCTTTAAATGTCAAAATGTAAGGAAATTGTAGCCAAGTTTCTGATATAAGGGCAATTTTAATATGTTGCCTCTGTAAATATATTTCTAAATCAGGTTTCTTAAAATGTAAGCTTCAAGCATTCCATTGTAATATGTTAAGGTTATTCTTATCCATTATTCGCCGTGACAAGTGATTTCAATACATCATTTAAGCCTCCATCCTTAATAATACCCACTATGGTGTCTATGAATCTATTAATTGCTATTTTTACGAGATTTTCCAAGTTTTCCCCATTTATAATTGCTGTCAATATTTCACGAGCAATGTTGACATTACTGTTGTTTTTTTAATTTATATGCATTTCAGCTGTGTTTGTCTTATTTCGTTTAAGTTTCTCAGCATAAGTAGTTTTTCGGCTTGATTTGTACACATTTTCTTTATTAAACATGTTATTTGGAAAATTTACCTTTTCTTTTGAGTTAGATATCTTCTTTTCTATGAGTTTTTTCGCCTGTTTATGCGTAAAAATTTTTTTGCCATTTTTTGTGTAATCTCTTTTTCGTTCTTCCACTTTGGACAGTTAATGTCATTTTCCGGATGGTCTTCTCCGCAGTTAACACATTTGGCTACCTGGTCACAGGTCTCGTGCTCTCCATTACATTTCGGGCACAGCTTAATATCTTTCTTGCTACAGTTATTTGCAATATGTCCATACCTCCAACAACAGTAGCATTGCATTACCCTGAACACATAAGGTTCTACTCCGAATTTGACCCCGTACATAAAGACGTGTGATGGGATCTCTTTCCCCACGAATTTCAGGCTCACAGTTGTCGTCAGTTGACCCTCTTTCCCCTTTCTAGAGAAACGCTTTATGCTAACCACACTTTTATCAGATTTGACGACTTCCATGATTTCTTCGTCTGTCACACCAAGGTCTACCCTTCGTATTACACCGAAAGAAAATTCATTATTATTTTTTTTACCACTTCCCATTTCTTAAAATTGAAAATTGAATTTTTGATGGCTTTTTCGGCTTCCAGATCGTTTGGGAACGTAATTTTCATTTTTGTTCCGGAAATTATTTTCAATTTCTCCATTTTCATTCCAGCCTTAAAAAGTAGTTTCGCCATTCCTAATTTTCCAGATAGGTTTTCTCCTTGTACCGCAATGATTCCTTTCTTTTCATTCAATTATTTTTTCCCTGTTTCACTAGTTTCTGAGTTCAGCCTTGACCTTTTACCGGACCGTGTCACGGTTTGCCACTCTCCAGAAATCTCATCACTTTTATTATTTGATGTTTCCATTACATCATTAATCACTATTTTAGGCGATAGTGGGTACACCATATTACTGGATGGACCCAGAGCCTTCTGGCCCTGGTCTCCCCTTTATTTATATTTCAAGCACGAGTAGTTTTTCGAAAACAACGTTTTGTAGATTTATTGTCACCAATATGCGTCCACTGGTAGTAATTTCTGATTACGTCAAAATACGGAAATTCGAGCGCGGCTCGGACCGTCGTCTGCTCCCCACGAAGGTTCGCTGCGTTCGCGGCATACTGTGGGGAATTATTTATTACAGAAGTTCTCTGACTACCCCCCCTTTCCATGGATTTGAAACATTTTGTGGGGAATTACATTTCACAGAAATTCTCAACCCTCAATAACAACCCCCCCATGGATTTCGAATAATTATATTGGGGGAATCAAGTTTACGTAGAAAATTTGTGGGGTATATGTGGGTGGAATTTATTTGAGTACAGTTTAGAAATTACTTATTCTTAATCAATCTTTAAGTCAGTATTAAATATTTTAGATTATTTTGTCACCGGTATTTTTACCAGGTATTTCTTTGTACCTGTACTCATTGTACCCAGTAACGAAAATTACTCACAGGACCCAGCTCTAATATGTTCTAAAATACCCACAAGGATATAGAGATACAATATTTCCCACAAGTTCCTTTACTTAAAAAAATGAAACATAATTCCATTGATATTACAGTTTATTTTCAGATTTTCTCTTTCGTTCGGGCTTTAAAAACCAACATCTTGTTAATTTGCTGCAAACGAAAAATAAATATGGTGCGTTCTCACAATTACAGTAAATATTATTTTTCATTATGGTTGGATAATCGAGAAATGCCGAGGATCCCCTCATTTTCCAAAAAAAAAAGTTCTCCCAGCAAAAAACCCAATCCCAGAAAAGTCTCAGAAATTCCCCGTAATTCTGGGAATTCTCCACGAATTGACAACTTTGATTTGCATTTTGTAGACCATAGATATATTACTCACGTAGACTGGTTGTGATGAATCAGCAGTTCAGTCGTGCCCAGTCGTTAGATAGTTGATTTATGGTCGTGCCTACCAAACTGTGTGTTTTAATGGGATGCTGTTTTATTCGTTGACGATTTATAAATAATTCTACGTATAATAATATATAATAAAACTTATATATATTTAGAATGAGCGTTTTTATTGATCTATATGAATATATATTTTTGAAGTCATAATATTTTTCACTGGATTTTCGTATTATATATTCCGATATATGTTGATATGAAATAGTTTAGTACAATATGCGTCGAAGATGCTGCAATACACGGGTGAATATGCTGCGAATAAGCATAAGAAAAAGCGCGCAAGCCGCGCTCGATTTACGGGAAAGAAACGAAGCAACCGCAAGCGGCCTAGCGCGCCAAGTTATGGTTCAGCTCGCGAGTTTATACAAACCCTTAAAATCTGGGCATTTTTATTTGAGGTATTTTATCAGGTGTCAATTCCATTTTTCGACCTATTTATTTCGACATTTTTGTGAAAAATCAAAAAAATAGCCGATTCTCAGAAAATAATAAGATCGGGAGTTCCAGTTCCAACCAACGCAAATTCATCGGCACAGGAACATTGACCATTTATACTTCTGGCGAGAGTGGTTTATTTATGCTTCTGGCAACACCACCGTTGTGTAACACAGCTGTCAGTTTGGTTATTTTCAGTGAAAATCCCTTAAAAAATTTCTAAAATGGCGATGGAGACACTGAAAAATGTAGTAAATTATGAATATTACGATACCCCAGACGGGACCGATTACTTCAAGAAGCTAGTTAGCATCACCAAATACGTCGCTCCTATCTCCGTCATAGTCGCAACTCACGACGTGATGCTGTATTCTCATCCCAAAGGTTACGGCCCGATAATGGCGAGATACCTGGCCTACGCGGGCCCGGCGCTCGGCATGACGGCCGCCTTCACGACCGCCACCTTCCTGTCAGCCAACATCCGCAAGAAGGACGACTACTGGAACTACCTAGCGGGCGGAGTGGCTTCGGGCTCTGTGTACGGGGCCTTCAGGAGCTGCATGATGGCCGGCTTCAAGTGCTCCGTGGCGATGAGCGTGTTGGTCATGGTGGTGAAACACTCTAACACGGAGGGCTATTCCCTGTTCCCCGAACCCAAGTTGAGGATGGAAGGGGGACCCAGTTATGTAAAGAATCAGGACTTCTCCATCACCAAGTATATTCCTGGTAACTGGACCCGGAACCCTAATGACGTCTAAACAAGTAAGTATCTACTTCATATCTCTGCTTGATTTCTCTTGACAATTCACTCGTACAACATTTACAGTTGCATGTTGCATGGGTTGTATCTCTTGTCTTATTATCCTGACTATTAGTTTCTGACTAGCGCTGAAGGTACACATTGTGTACTGGTTCTTTACCTTTTCGAAACCTCACTGAGAAACGGCTTTTTGTCTTGCTCACACCTTCTGTTTATTGTTTATAGTGAGAAAGAGACCATAAGTGTATACGTTTATTGAATTTGAATATTCTAAAAGTTTTTACAGCTATTGAGCACTTTTATAATACCTACGGCTATGACACCGCAATGGCAACATTCTTTATCACAATAATGTAGCAGCTCTTTCTTACACACTAAATAATAGTGTGTAAGAACGAGTTGTGGAAAATGAAACAAACAATGTACGTATGTCTGCTTCCTCCAAAGGAAAAATGTAATCATTATCATACATCTCTCTCACACATATTGAAGAAATGAAACGCCTTTACCGTCTCCCTACGAATTATAAAAGTGCCCAATCGAAAAGATCTACAGTGTTCTTTTTATTATATTGAAAATATCCTATTTTTTTATTTTCACTGAAATATTCTTTTCTAAAGTCAATTAACAAGTTTGGAACACAGTTTCAGTGCGAGTACTGTGTTCGCATCAACAATCACTGCGATACTTATTACCAAATACCCTATAATATCAATAATACCTCCAACTTCTGAAATTTCTTATACATTCTGATGGCAACATGACACACTAGCACCTCCTAGGAGAGCGAATTGTTCACCTTGTATTTTTTCACACATTTTTATGGATTTTATGTGAAATATGTTCTTTATTTTACCTTAATAAATTAAAGAATTCGAAAAAGAATTAGGTAACCTACATGCGACTTTACTGCTTTTTTTCTCATGCATAAAAAATGTGGCTCTTAACTCTGCTTTGTGATTTACAAAGGTAATTAAATACTTAAATAATTTTGAGAAATGTTCATCAATTTCTTATTTGTAGATTTCACTCTTGTGCTTAAAATAAATTTAACAATTATTATCACTAATAATTCTATTTATATATGCTTTAATGAGGACTAATTAATATTATAGGGTATTTATTATAATTAATTGATTCCGTTTCCCGCAGTTATAACTAATCCGTCAATGTTTTTTTGGCATACTAAAAAATGACTTGAGTGTTTTTGTTGTTTGTGATTATTACACTCATAAACTGCACACACAGAACCTACAGTTTGGTACATTTTTATATATATTTTTTATCAATATTGATCAAAATACAAATTAGAAAGTGCAAAATACCACCACCGAGTACTAAATATATTCAATTTGCTGCCATTGAAAGGAATGTCAATGTCATTATGCTATATTAGCGCCTCTAGCAGCTAGGGTTGTTGATATTGCCAATATTTTACTGGAGTTGGAAGTATTATTAAATTAGTAGGGTATTTGCTATAACTACCTTCAGGAACTAGTGGCAAATGCCAACCCCAGCAGATTTATATGTATTGCAGCCACAGTTTATATTTCACATTGACCAAATATGCTATTAAGCAATAATTATTAGTAGACATAATTAAGCATATTTAGTCAACGTGAACTGTTTGTTCGTTGGTAATCTGCAGTAGTACTCCAAAACGATGACAAGTTATCGATAAAACCTTTATTGATTTGCTTGCGCTTGGGCCTGAAATGGCAAAAGTAGAAAATTCAAAATGGTGTCAATGACTGTCAAGTTTTTTTTTCCTACTTTTTTGCAGACTAACCAAGTTGTCTAATTTAATTTTTATTAAGAGTGTTCTGGTAAATATTTTTATTTCTTTCTTTCAGATTGCCATTGGGAAAGGAATATCATTTAGAAAGTTGTATGTTATATTTATGCTGTTATAATGTCCTCTAAGGATATTTTATATCTATTGTTCTTAGGAAACTATTGTAAATAAAATAAAATTAAATGAATAACTCTTGTTTTTATTTTTTCTTTATCTTATTTATAACAAACTTATTTCTAAAATACAATTTACAAACAAATTATTAAGACTAAATTTACATGTTTTAGTAACGCCTGTAGGCCTAAGAGTTACCAGAAGTGGTTTATTCTTTTATTGTGATTAGGAAAGCGAGGTTCCAAACATTTCACAAAAGTATATTATAACTTAAACAAGGTACCAAACCTTTCACAAAAGTATATTATAACTTAAGCAAAGTTCCAAACCTTTCACAAAAGTATATATAACTTAAGCAAGGTTCCAAACCTTTCACAAAAGTATATGATAACTTCAGATGTACTACTTGTCCCGTAAATATTAGATTTTGCTAATGAA
This sequence comes from Hesperophylax consimilis, assembly GCF_061612785.1. Classification (NCBI taxonomy): domain Eukaryota; kingdom Metazoa; phylum Arthropoda; class Insecta; order Trichoptera; family Limnephilidae; genus Hesperophylax; species Hesperophylax consimilis. The sequence continues at coordinate 32,684,172 of NC_142848.1, forward strand.
TATCAAATAAAAACCTTAAAGTAAACCTAATCCAAATATACGATTGTTTCTTTTTTCAATATAAAAACTAATGTTAAAATGAATATTATTATTTACGCTAAATCCTACATGAAGTTAGAGATAATTTCACGTACACAATCATTGAATAACTTTAAAAAAGTTAAAATTTTATGATTTGGCAACTAATTATGTACATAATTATTACTAGGAATCAAAGGTAAAAATACATAAAAGCAATAGTTATTTCAAAATGCCTATTAATAAATTAATTGTCTTGGAAAATGCTCTATTCTTAGATATAAAAATGTTAATGCAAATACATAAATAATTATTGTATGATCATTTTTTTTTCAGTACAAAAGCAAATGAAACGCTAGTATTTTACAATATTATAATAAAATGCTAAATGGCTACATAATAATGTTTGAAATCAGTTCATTACACACACGCGTTGGCACATTCCAAGTCTTTAAGCCATTTTATTTGAAAAAAAACAACCAACTTATTGTTTTTTATGAAGCAAATCTCGGCAAACTTTACGAAAATTATTAGTACATTGTCTTGCATTATTAATGATGTCTTCATTTCCTCTCAAAGTTTACTATAAGCTCTTTCGTCTTATCTTTGCAAGTTAAAATTTGGAAGTACTATCTCACATCATAAATAATACACAATAGAGTTTTAATTAATACTTAGCGATAAATTAATGGGAATATTATTATTAACTCAACCATCAACAACAATTAATTGAGTCCGTAACTAGATATCCATTAGACTCTATTCAAAATACTCTTAAATGTAAATAAAATTTGTTTTGGAAATCACAATATATCTGTATAAAGCAGGGCTGAAAAAAATATAGCTTTTTTTAATACAATTAATCTTGGAACAGAAATAAAAAGCAAAATATCCATATAAAATATTATATACTCTACATATAAAAATATAAGTGATAAAAATAAAATGTTCAAGTGGGAACATGTTGGAAATACTTTGGTAACCTGTGGGAAAAAAATATCTATACTCACGATTCACATTCCAGAGATCTGATAAAAACGGTACATATCCTTTTGTTGTGGAGATCATTTTTACAAAATCCATAGAGAGATCCCCAAGATACCGTTGTAAGAGAAAAGCAGTTCAAATAAGCTTTTACACGGTCAACTTAAAACCATGTGAAGAAAACTAAACCATTTTTCAAGATGAGCCAAATTAGTTTTTAGAAAAAGCTTCTTTAAAGGATATGGTAAAATCTAGCCACAACACATTGCAACAAAACCAAAATTAATGTGATAAAAATTTGTGAGTCAAAAGGGTGTGAAGTCAGGTTACGTAAAGAAATTCTGAATTGACATTGACAAAGTCACAAGTTGACTAATCTGAGTTGACACCCTGACCCACAGATTCAAGATAAAATAACAGAAGATTAGAGGTGGGAATATGATTATGCCTTCTTTACTGCGGTTCCTTTGTTGACTGCCGGTTCTTCTTCAATTTCTTCCTCTTCTTCTTCAATTTCTTCTATTTCCTCTTCTTCCTCAACTTCTTCGATTTCTTCTTCTTCTTCCACCTCCTCTTCTTCATATTCTTCCTCCTCGTCAGAAGCATTATCTTCTACAATATTCACAGTCTCCACTTTAGCTGACTCCCTCTCCTCAACAACGTTGGATGGAACATCCTCCTCAAGATTTTTCAATAGATCGGCTTCTAGGTCTGCGACATCTAGAATTTCAACATTCTTTAGTTTTTTACCCTCCACGTTGGTTGTTTCATCATCTACTACATTTGGCGCTACTTCGTCTTCGAGAATTGTTGATTTGTAATCTTCAAAGTTAGAAGTGACATTGTCTACAGCACCATCTGTCGATGCGTCTTCTAGGCTTGTTATGACGTCGTAAACACTGGACGTCTCACAAATTTCTGCATTAGATGTTACATCGTCCGCTGCACTGACCACCACTTCATATTCGACATCAGCTTCCTCAAGATCTTCAACAAATGCAGGTTGCAGCTCTTCATCATATTCAATGTTAGCCACTTCATCATTACTGACATTTGTCAGGACTTCATTGTCTTCATCTAATGCAAACTTATCATTTATAATTGCAGAAACCAAATCTTCGAGATTTGTCGACTCAAGAACTTCAACGTAAGGCGCCTCAGTCACTTTAGTTACGATATCATCTTCAACATATGTGGTATCTTCGCCTTCAATCTTTTCCGATGCTATAGCTGCAACGTTGGCTGAATAACTGTTTGTGGCATTGATAGCATTTCCTGTCAGGTCCTGCGATACACTTGTAGCTACAATGTATTCAATATACTGCGGAATATCCTCTTCAACAGTTACAGTTTGGTATTCATCAACATCTGTCAAAACATCTTCTTCAACATTCATAGCAACATCTTTTTCTTCTTCCATTGCAGCAGCCAGCTTGTCAACAGCTGAGACAAAATCATCGACATTTGTGGCAAGGACTTCTTCGATCTTAGTTGTTTCATGATGTTCATCAACAGGTGCCACGACATCCTGGATAGTTTCCTCACCCTGGAGACTGATGGAGCTAACCCTTTCACCTTGTAGGAAGTCATTCTGAGCAGGTTGATCCGATTCAACAGTTGTAATTTCATATTCATCAACGTCTGCTACAACATCTTCTTCAATATTTGTGGCAATATTTTTTTCTACTTCCACTGCAGCTACTAGCTCGTCAACATTTGCGGTGAGGATTTCTTCAATCTTGGTTGCTTCAAATTGTTCATCAACAACCGCCACGACATCTTGGACAGTTTCCTCTCCCTGGAGACTGGTGGCGCTAAGTTGAACCCTTTCACCTTGTAGAAAATCATTCTGAGCGGGTTGATCCTTTTCAACAGTTGTAGTTTCGTATTCATCAACGTGTGCAACAACATTTTCTTCAATATTTGTGGCAACATGTTTTTCTAGCTCCACCGCAGCTACTAGCTCATCAACATTTATAGCGAGGACTTCTTCAATCTTAGTTACTTCGTAGTGTTCGTCAACGGGTGCCACAATATCCTGGATCGTTTCCTCTCCCTGGAGACTGATGGAGCTAACCCTTTCACCTTGTAGGAAGTCATTCTGAGCGGGTTGATCCCCTTCAACAGTTGTAGTTTCGTATTCGTCAACATCTGCCACAACATCTTCTTCAATATTTGTGGCAACATGTTTTTCTTCTTCCATTGCAGCGGCTAGCTTGTCAACAGCTGCCACAAAATCACTGACGTTTTTGGCGAGATCTTCTTCGATCTTAGTTGCTTCATGGTGTTCATCAACAGGCGCCACAACATCTTGGACAGTTTCCTCTCCCTGGAGACTGATGGGGCTAGCCCTTTCACCTTGTAAGAAAGTTGGTTTATCCTCTTCAATAGTTACAGTTTGGTATTCATAAACATCAGTCACAATATCTTCTTCCAGTGTAGCGGCTAGTTTGTCAACATTTGTGGAATGGACTTCTTCAATCTTAGTTGCTTCAAAATGGTCATCAACAGGCACCACAACTTCTTCTTCAATATTTGTTGGGAGATGTTCTTCTTCCACTGTAGCTTCTAGATTTTCAAAATTTGTGGGAAGGACTTCTTCGACCTTAGTTGGTTCATGGTGTTCATCAACGGGTGCCGCAACATCTTGGATAGTTTCCTCTCCCTGGAGATTGGTGGAACGTTGAACTCTCTCACCTTGTAGGAAATCGTTCTGAGCTGGTTGATCCTCCAACATATTCCTCACCTCCATATCCTCGTCAATCTGATCTTCATCTATTTCCTCCTCCGAACCATCTTCATACTCCTGAAAGCAATTACAATTTAATAAGTGAGATCTGTATTATTGTTGCAACTCTCTCCTCAACGCAAGAATCATTTAGTCCGTCGTCCCACAGATCGGTTTATCAATCCACATAAACCAAATGCTGTAAAGACCCTGCCCAGAAAAGTTCCACACTGAACCGCGCTGCAGACTGTAACCTCACTATAACAAAGTTAATTTTCTGTGCAGGGCCTTTCAGCAGTCAGTTTATGTCGATTGCTTACCGACCCGTGGGACGACGGGCTTAAAATCACAAGTGGATGCAAGAGATTGACAAGGCTATAAATATTAAAGATAGAGAGATTTTTAATATACACTGAACTTCACTAGAATAATATATCCAGTGAAATCTCGATCAATTGTGCCTCAAATAATCGTTTTCCCAAATATGTCGATTACTTCTTCCAGTCACGAACCAATTTCATATAAAACTCACAAAAATAGATCGCATTGATCCTTCCTCTATGCATTGTTATACCGTATTCCTTCTTAAAAGCACGCAGTATTTATACTATTGTACTCGATTGATCGATCGGTTCCGGCATCCGCACATCAGTTGTCGTTAGAAATTCAAACACAGCGGTGAGCGCATGCGGTTATCTTTTTACTTTCTAGGTTTTGAGCAGTTTCAACCTTAAAAATGAACTGTCTGGAGTAAATAATTAAAAATTAAAATTGTCGAGAATTGGAAAAAAATACTGCTGAAAAACGTTTTGATGCAGCCAAGAGTTTAGGAATCAGGGCATTTTTATTTAAACTCAATCATTTATTAAAATATGTATCTTTTTTTTATAATATGTATTAAACATTTAAGTATGATTGTAGCTTTTTCTATATTCGTGCATCGTGGAAAATCCCCACAATGCTTCGCTTGCGAATGACTTCTTTCACCATTCGCTACTTTACACCATAATGTTACTGTTAATAAACTACATTACATCTACTTTAATTCGACTCCGTATCTCACTACGGTGCAGAGATATTGCGCATTCACAAAATTTAATTGAAATCGGTTGGGTGGTTTTGGAGATTAGCGTGGACGAACATAGTGACACGTGATTTTTATATATTAAGATATTTTGATCTACGCTGGCTCCTACAAGATACGTTAATCTCCTATAACATTTTAATATAATTAATACATACCGTCACATCATTTCTCCTGAAGGTTAGACAGAGAGGATAGAAGCTTATAATTAATTATAATTATTGTGAAGCTGGAATTGGACAATTTCACGGGTAGAATGGAAGGTCTAGTTGTGTGAACCCCATCAAATTTTTCATTGTCGCAAATAGCAGTCCCCACCTTAACTGCCGGTTCTCGGTTCATGGACTATGCTTGATTAAACAACCCATCTTAAAATTTGACGAAACTCTGACAGGTTGCGAAACTGCGATTAAGGCGGGAACCTTTATTTAACTGGTAAATAAAAGTTTAAAATGGCACTGATTGGTGATGGTTTCAAAAATTTGACAGGTGTTCTAACAATGAACTATTGTGTCGGTACTGTATTGGCAATAGGGTACAGATGCAGTTTTAGTAATTTTTAAAGTAAAAACAAAATGTTCCAAATGGTAAAAGCGTGCAATTGCGGCGGTTACATCTACAAATTTACGAAATTATTTATAATATTTTTTAAGATTTATTTGAAAACTTTTGTAAAAGTTGATGATAAGGCAAAAAGATGTATCTTCTTAGGAAGTTATTTCTAACAAAAAACATAAATATTTGAAAAAAAAAGAAAAGAATAATAGTTTATATTGGGACACATTAAGGATAGGTTGTTTCACCGAATTTGAACAATTCATAAAATTTCATGATCGATTTTTAAGTTTTGTGAAGGTTTCCTTCAAGTTGTGATTATTTCAGTTTTGTGAAAGAACTGGCCAATAATGATTCGATAACAGAACATGAATAGAACCTTCACATAACTTGAAAATCAACGTTGAAATTTGATGAATTGTTCCAATTCTGTGAAACAACCCGTCCTAAGTAAGTTATGTTTGATATTTTTTTTGATGGAGAGAGATGGTCGATATTCCTGTCCTCGTTACTTGGAATCAGTTTCTTTGCTGCCACTGGAACCCTCAATATATTTTTCTGAGGAAGTGGTTATTTTTGAAACCTGGCAAAATATGATTCAAATTTTGAGGAACCGGTTCTTTCTCAGAATTTCTCTAGCCCCCGAACCGTTTCCAAAAGTAACCGAATTTATAACTAGTTTCATATCGGTCTTTGGTAACTTGAATCGCAGTGATAACCCATTTCAGGTATCAACCATCTCTAAAGTAAGTGATTAGATACCCTGTAAAAGGTGTATCATATGTGTACCCCTGTAAAATTGTGTCAAGGGCAGATAAAACCTATTGCCATCTGAGTACTGACATATCTGTAAGCATTTTGAAGGGCTAAACAATATACTTTTTAAAATCCATATATAATTTGTATACACAGATATCTTTATTAGTTTTGTCTTACCGCCTCGTCTTGTTTGGGAGACGTGGCTGCACTCGCCGTCAGAAATTCTTCATCATCATCATACGGAAGGTCGTCTTTAACAGATGGGAGGTCATCCTTTACAGCTGTGGAGAAAATCATTACATTTAGAATTATGCATCCAAAAAATTGTACAAAACACTATGATTATTTTTACTTGCTGATAAAATTGTTTGAAAATGGTATCGCAGACTGAACAAATTTATTACAAATTACTAGTAGGTACTGGATAATAAATTGCAGTTAAAAATACATACCTAATTAAATTTTAAGTAGGTGCTTTCTTATATTATATAAATGGTAGCTACCTAACCTGCTTGGATAGCCTAGTGTTCTAATTTTCAAATAAAATTTCGTTGAAAAAATGAGTTCTTTTGTTTTCATGGTTGTGCAGTTTTGTAGTTCTGATGTTGTGTAAAAAATACATCATTTTTCTGTTATTTTATTGAAAGTCCACAAACAGTTTAGAACACCAATAACTCTGAGATAATGCACTATTGAGGTAAGAAAATTGTACTATTGTTTTGTTAATCGTTTTGACATATTTAAATGTGAAAAAAAAAGAACTCACCATTGTCTCTCTCAGGTGTTGTCTTAGCCGATTCATCATTGATCAAAGACAGAGTCATCTTACCGCTCAAAACGATCTGAAAACATTAAATGGGCATGTTAATTACTGAAACAATATCAATAAGATTTTTAAATAAGACACAGAAAAGATTAGTTTGGGACAGACTCAAACTCGGGACCTCCTCTACCCGGGAAGAACGCATCTATCCACTGTGCTACCAAAACCCATTTAAGTACTGGATCAAGGTCACGTGATTGAGTTAAGGGCCCACATATGTAACATCAATTTGGTAGGCGGGAATGGGTACCGCCGCCCTGGGAACCATTTATTGGATGACCAACACCTCTGCCACAGGTCACCCCAAGTGGTTCGCTACGTTTGGTGACTTAGCAGGGGTGCCCGGGTTCATGGGTTAAGGTTTGCCCAGGTCTTGGTGGCGGGTGCGTCGGCCCACCTTCTGCGTGGCGGGCCGGTTGGGAGATGCTGGTTGAGGGAGACCCTTTACAACCGGTTACCGCTGTCCGGGCCGCTCGATAGTACAGGGGCCCGACCCTCAGGCTCACGACTAAGGGTGGGCTGCCCCATCAGCGAGTGTAAAAACCCCGCCACTGCTGTTGTGCCGGTTCGTGACCGGAGGGGACCCAGCAGCAGCGTTTGGGGCGCATTGGATGCCCTCTCCAGCCGGACTCTCCCAGCCTATCGCCTAGCACCGCAGTGGGTGGGCTGGAACCAAACCAAACGCTCATCACTCCTGGACAGCCTGAACCCCATATTCCTACCCACCCCTCACACCTTTCCATTCCAGACCTTCCTTTCACTTCATACCCTTAAAAAAAAAAAAAAAAAAAAAAAAAAAAAAAAAAAAAAAAAAAAAAAAAAAAAATTAAAATCATGAATATACATAAAAACAAACATTACATCTTTACAGCGGCGAGTAGCAGGCGTCCCCGGTGCGGGCCAAAACTGTTGGTAAATTTTGCCAACATTCGCGGCCTGCACACAAATTTAAATTCCGTCCATCACCATCTTTTGTCCCAACGTCCCAACCTTCTTTTCCTATCCGAAACTCAGATAGCCGAGCCGCCAGACTCCTCCTATCTGGACTGCCCGGGCTTTACCCTCGCAAGCAAATTCCGACTGAAAGGAGGAGTCTGCCTCTATAGTCGAGCTGACGTCAACTGTGTGCGACTATTGAGTCTGGAAAACTCCAGATTCGACGTAATGTGGGTGCGCGTCAATCTTGCCAGTACGGCAAGATTCTACGCATGTCTATACCGCTCACCGAACCATAGCGAATCAGACACTTCCGAGCTCTTCAAACATTTGAGCGATACTATTGATGATCTCTTGCCCCGCTACCCTTCGGCCGAGTTTGTTGTTCTGGGGGACTTCAACGTTCATAACGAACCATGGTTGAAGTTCTCAGGCCCAACGGACTCGGCTGGCCGACAGGCGGAATCCTTTGCCATTTGCTACGGATTAGAGCAATTGGTTCAGGAGCCTACAAGGGTTCCTGATGTCCAGACTCACCGCTCCAATCTGTTAGACCTATTCTTAACTACTGTGCCACACGGTTATAAGATTGACGTCACAGTGCCTCTGGGATCATCTGACCACTGCCTAGTGACGACATCAATCCCCGTTAGCCTCAGACCAACCAATGAGAGGCTGAGGAGAAAAGTGTGGCACTATAGGTCAGCAGATTGGTTCGGTATGCGGGCCCATTTCAATGCTTTTCCGTGGTCAGCTGTTTGTTTTCGGACTTCGGACCCTTCAAGATGTGCCCAGGAGATTGGTGAAGTCATCAAATCGGCGATGGATGGCTTCATACAATCGACTACTAAAGAAACTGGTGTGGGCTCAAAGCCGTGGTTCAGTCGACAATGCTCCGAAGCAGTTCGACGAAAAAACGCGGCTTACCGAGCCTACAACACATCTCGAACGCCCGAAAGCAGATCAGCATACAACAAATCGGCAAAGGAATGCAAGAGAATCATCAATAGGTCAAAATTCGAACACGACCTGCAGATCAGCAAAAAGCTGGCTGCCTGCCCGCATGGCAGCAGAGCATTCTGGTCGCTTGCGGGCTCAATAGGTCGAAATTTTTGCAAACCCAGTTTGCCACCTCTTACCAGACCTGACGGCTCACTAGCAAACACCGCCACCGAAAAGGCAAACCTTTTAGGGAAAATGTTTGCGGAAAACTCGACCCTCGACGACGGGGGTGCTGTTCCGCCGTCGGTTCCTCACTGCGGCTTCTATATGAAAAAGCTGAGGATCCGGCATCGGGATGTACTCCACGTCATACGGGGGCTCGATGTTAACAAAGCTAGTGGACCTGATGGAATACCTGCCCTGGTATTGCAGAGGTGTGCTGCGGAAATAGTTCCAGTTTTGACAAAGCTCTTCAAAATGTCCCTGAAGTGTGGCACTGTGCCCTCTGGTTGGAAAAAAGCGGTAATTCACCCTATTCCCAAGAAAGGTGACCGCTCCAACCCGGCCAACTACCGCCCCATAGCGATCACATCAGTTCTGTCCAAAGTGATGGAACGTGTGATCAACGACAAACTGCTCACATACCTCGAGAAGAACAAAATTATCAACGACCGTCAATACGGATTCCGGCGGAACCGCTCGTGCGGTGATCTTCTCGCGTATGTGACGCATGTTTGGGGGCGGTGCCTGGAACGTCACGGTGAGACCCAAACGGTCGCACTAGACATATCCAAGGCCTTTGACCGGGTCTGGCACCGAGGACTTGTCAACAAATTGCATTCTTACGGACTTCCCGCATCCCTGTGTACGTGGATTGCTGACTTTTTAAGGGATAGGTCGATTCAGGCGGTTGCTGACGGTTTCACCTCTTCCTCGCACTCCATAAATGCTGGCGTCCCACAGGGATCGGTTCTGTCTCCGACTTTGTTTTTGTTGCACATCAATGACCTTTTGACATGTGCACCGATTCACTGTTACGCGGATGACAGTACAGTTCATGATAGCTTTTTGTTTGACAAGTCCCCAAAGGGCACACAAACTCCAACGGCTCGGAGGGCTTTGAAGCAGAGAATGGACGGTTATCTCGAGAGTATTTCCTCCTGGGGTAAAAATAATCTCGTCGAATTTAATGTTTCAAAGACCCAATCCTGTCTGATTACGTCTAAAAGGGATCCAAATGATAATCTAGTCTCCTTCAACGGAAGCAATCTTCCGAACAGGCCTTCCATTGATATGCTTTTTTTTTTTTTTTTTTTATAGTGAATACCTCACAAGAGTCCCAACTGCTCCCGTCTGGAGCCAGTGAGACTATGGCATCCCCAATTGGGGGATGTTGTGAGGCTGAAGGTAAGTGGGGAAGGGAAATAGGAAGGTGGGGAAGTACCTGGCTATTCAGATCTAGTCACTAAACACGGCTAAAGCCATTTGGAGCAACGTTTCAATTCTGAATGGTGGTCTTACACCAGGGCGATACTGGTAGTATCTTCCACTCTGGAACGTGCCGCAAATATACTATATATTATTTTAATTATTAATTGTGAAATAACACAAATTAATCAAATAAAATTTATTTGCGCACGCCGGGTTCGAACCCGCGACCTTCGGAATGGCAGTCCAATGCGTTACCACTGGACTATGCCGGCCGTCAATGCTTGGTGTAACTATAAGTGACCAGCTCAGGTACGGGGGCTCCATCGAAGCTAGAGTAAAGTTGGCCTCTCAGAAGCTGGGCGTACTGTACAGGGCCCGCAGATACTTTAATAGTACACAACTGCTCACCCTGTACAAATCGCAAGTGCGCCCTACTGTCGAATTTGGCAGCCATCTCTGGTCTGGAGCCCCAAAATACCTGAAAAAAACCCTTGACTCTGTGCAGAAACGGGCGGTCCGTTTGATAGATTCCCCAATCTTAACAAACGGACTGCAATCTTTAGAGCACAGGCGTCAGGTAGGTATGCTGTCCTTGTTCTATCGGTATTACAATGGAAGATGCTCTGAGGAACTAGCGTCATTGATCCCTTCGGCACCGGTGCGTAGTCGGGATACACGCCAAACGCGCGCCCAACATTTGTACACAGTTGACACTTGTCACATGAGAACGGGTCGCTTCTACGATTCGTTCTTAAGTTCAACAGCTCGGCTGTGGAACGAACTGCCGGCCTCTGTGTTTCCTCCCTCCTACAACATGGGACTCTTCAAGACCCATGTTCACTCCTTCCTCTCCACAAAAAGACCCTCCACACAGCATCCCCAAAGATGACATAGGCCCTGAGGGAAATTATTTTCTTCAGGGCCTCCTGTGTGGAGTAAATATAAAAAAAAAAAAAAAAAAAAAAATAAGCAAAGCATTAAGACATCTGAACAACTTACATTCCACACATTTTCTAAGAAAATAAATGCTTTAGAAACACTTATCACATGCAATTTCAACACTATGCTTCCCACGCAATGAGTGAAAGAAAGAGGGCGGTAGAGAAAGGACTTAAGAGTTGATGTGACTTTTAAAGCTATGTACACAAGTATATTCATGCTTGACGGTTTGGCTCGATCGAACATGTTGACTTGGAACCATGCTCGTCATTACGTCCACATACTCGACGAAATACCGCATAGATATACCACCTAGGCGCTCAGTCAAATCATAAATTCTTGTCGAACATAGAGCAAGAATTACGTCCCTAGAATCTTTTTTGCATCGAGCCATTTGCTTGTTGTTGAACAAAAAGTATTGATTGAGACGTTACACACGTTGAGACATGTTTGAATGAGCGTAAACCCATCGAGCATTAACGAATGTGGGTACACAGCTTAAGGTTGTGTTTGTTTTGAGGTTCGGCTTTTATTGACATTTATTGCTGGTTTTATTGATAAAATGGAAGATGAACAACTAACAGATTTAGTAAGACGTTACAAAGTGATTTATAATTTAAAATTCATTGAATATTGTTATACTACGATTCAAATTTGCCTTGCGTTTGTGTAGGGCAAGTGTGCATGTAGGCCTGGGAACGTAGTATGTATTGCAAATGTTGTGTGCGTGGGTTCAGTGTGTTGTTCATGAATGAAATAAATAGATAGTAAAAGTATAAATACGGGTGGGTCCTTATCGTCTCCGTTGGTGAGTTTCTCGGTGTGGGTCTGGGAATCGGCCACCAGCAGGCGTGACTGATGCGGGAGGGCCCCCTCCAGGTAGATGGATGACACCTCCACTGGGGGCTGCAAGCAATCAATCGCCACACGGGCTCAGTCAACTAAATGATTCACTTCTTATGTGCCAGAAAAATAAATTGGATTGTCCCTCTTTCCTGTATAATTAATACGTACTAGGTGCTTGTACTGTACTAGTTATCATTAGAGCAATTTACACTCAAATGCGCACTTTTCAGTTGGACCTTAAATAACATTCGGAAAAGCTCCTTGTACAAAAAATGCATTCTTAAATAATTTTGCTACATTTAAGTTAAGTAATTTGTTGTATAACTTACTTTTTATCGCTGTTAGAATATTATATTCCAGAAAATACATTATTGTAAGCACATATAATAGAGACAAAGGGAGATGTGGCATGGAAACATGCCGACTGTCACTGATCTATGACTAAACTGTGCAGACAATCAAAGCGGCAGACCCAATGAAAACTGTGCGTTTGGTATGTAGGTAGAAATAAAGGTTGGGCGCCGCTGCGCGTAGATGTGATTTGCAGTAATATGAGGGAACAATGTTGGCGACACTTTTGTGTGCGCGGTTCCGTGCTAACAACGGTTCATGACCCATCTCTCTTGTATCTATTATCTATGATTATAACACTCGCCTGGTTGTAATGGTTAATTTTAAAAAAAAAATGGATTACAATATTATATTTTCTTAACATCTACATTTGTGGAAAAGTAGTTGTTTTTTTTTCTCTCTAATATTATAGTCATTTGCATGCAGAAATAAAACACAAAGGTCCAAAAGAAAATATTTATTTTATGCTACAAAATCGGGGACAAGACAAGGGGTTCCACATTTCTCATTCAACTCTAAAACTGGGGTTAATTTGTGGAAACATGGATATAAAATTTATCAAACTAATATAATTTCCACTATAATAAAATGAGGTAGAAAGTTTAAGTCTTTAACTTTTCAAAATCACAGATAAACTATTTTAATCATGCAAGAATGTTTGAAAACATTATTATGAAATGCATTTGAAAAATAAATATTTTCTTTTTTGTTCAATACTTTGTGTTTTTTTTTCACTTTATATTTTCTGCAAAAATAAATGTTAAGAACTTGCAAATAAATCACTAGTATGCTTTTGAAAGAGGTGCAGTTAAATTATTTTAGTGTATAACAATAACAAAAATATAATTATAACAAAAAATATAAGTTTATCAAAAATAACAATCAACATACAATAACGACACAATCAGGTAATGGCTCCTTTGTTAACCAACTTTATGCACATTTTACATCCAAAGATTATGATTATATTACTTCTAAAGCCTCATATACCATAGAGGTTTATTGGTATTGCCGTCGAGCAGGGATCTGGGAAATGAGGTAAATTGCCCAAAATAGAGTAAAAAATAAAAATCTGGGATATCATAAAAAATCCCCAACCTCTGCCGTAGAGCGATGCTATGTAGTTTCTATAAAAATAGTTACCTCGCTTTCAAAATTAATAAATTTCAAAAATATTGTAATAAGCATGCAAGACTGTTTTCACTTTATTAATGTGATTTAATAAGTTGAATTTATTTTAGTAACTTAAGAAATAAAATAACAACTAATCTACTAATAATGTCTAATCACATTAACTAAAAAATTAGGTGATTTCCGAATAATGATAATAAAATTAGTCGATAGTAGTTAATTTTACCCATGTATGGAAACCGGTAGCAAAATATTAATAAATAAGGAACGAATGTATAAAAATTTAACCATAATTAGTATTTTTAAATCAAACATTAGGAAACCACCACATTTCATTTGATGGTGCAAAATTAAATTAATGAATCCAGAAGCTGAGCATAGGTATATATTGTAATTATTTGTTACAACGAACTTTTGAATTTCAATTAAGCAAGCTTCTTATCAAATATACCTACTAAACGAGGTACAAGAGTAATTTGAAAAGTTTCCGGCCTCATCGACATGAAGTAACTGTAGAAAAAAAATTATATTGCCGTCCGATAGATGGCCTTGACATAAGTAAACCATAAAAATTTGAAGTCATTCTGATCATTACTTTGTCTATGGCACTCTTCCAAAGTTGTCAGCTGACATTGTCTGTCAACAATGGAGGAAATTGAGTATCGGGCAGTGATAAAATTCGTTCATTTGAAAGGGAAGAAGATTTAAAAAATAAAGGTGAAGACTTCCCTTCATTTATAACGGTCAAACAAGTTTATAAGTTTAAGATATTAATTATCATTTATAAGTGGCCGAGTACAAACGTGGTTGTACAATAATTTTAGACTAGGAACGCTTGGGCGCCCGAAAACCGTTACAACTGACGAAATGGTTGATTTAGTGCATCTGAACGGGTGCAGGAGATTAGGATATAATAAAATTATCCGCACGCTGGATGCCACGCTTGTTGACGATCGACCTATAGCGCATAAGGATGGACATGTCGCGCGAGTATAAAAAAAATCCAGCGAAATTTGGTCCAGCGTTGGACCAAATGTATCGATTTGTATGGAGACTACGTCGAGCAATAAATTTTGTTTTGCTTAAAAATATGTGTTTTTCTTAAAAAGGCCGGAAACTTTTCAAATAGCCCTCGTAATAGTATTTTTATTGCACCACCAAATTGATAACTACGAAACTACCTACATCTATTCGAAATGAACCAGCCGGAGATTTGGTATCCTGCAAGCAATACTGTGAATATTGAAGATGTTTTTATCTTCTCAATTTTTTTCTCAAACAATCACTGGATCTTGATATCGTCGTTGCGCTTGCAAGACGGGCTATGTGAGTTTTACAAAATTTTACAGGTTAAATAAAAACTTCCCAGTTTTGTATTCAAATGCGTCAACAAATAACGTTTGAATGAGTTTTGTGCGCTAACGGTAAAACTTATGCACATAGCCGAGAATCGGCCCGATTCTTTGATTTTATGAAAATTTTTGGTGTCAAAAACGTTTTACTGAAACCTGGTTCATAGCCATTTGTAGAGTCAATTGTGCAAGGGTCATCAGGTTTAGTTTTTCATCAAGGTCATAAGTGTTTAAGATACGTTTCATTTAACAACAAAGTGTCCAAAAGTGAACAGTATAAAAACAGATGTTTTTGCCCTGCCGAAAGATTCAAACCTGCAACTTCCTGACATTAATAATATAGACCATTGCTGAAACTGTATATTTACGGAGGACGTGAAATTTTTGGTGGCTCGAATTGAAATATAACGCTGGTTCATTTCTAGTATACTGTTTGTTGGTTATCACATGACCCATCACGCAGGATCGGATAGGGTCTGCGTGATGTGCACGGTGTAGGAGTAGGATCTGACCGTGGGCTGGCGGGAGTGCGAGTGCATGGAGGGCGGGGGCGTGACGCGGCCGGCTGGGGGCGTCGTGGAGCGCTTGGACCACGGGGCGCCGCCTTCACAGTGCGCGCGCATTTCCATTCCCAGAACCTGCGTTGTAACAGGATTTTATTATCAATGACTAGAAGACAAAAAATCTATTGAATTGTTTTTGGAAGACAATTCCCTGAGAGTTGTTTACTCTCCATAAATTTTAACGGTTATGAGAGCTCCGTTTTAAATACTCTTTCTGTTGTATGCGTCAGTTATGAGAATGTAGGAGAGATTACAATGGAGCTGTCGATGGAATGCCTTCACAACAACTCAAATTTGCATAAAAACCATCACTATATAGAGTAGCTATGGAAGAAAGAAGATATTAATTCTGTTAGAAAAGGGCATTGAAAAAAGGTTATTACAAAATGTGAGTAATTACTCAGAAGTACAGTGCTGTTAAGCCAACCTATAGGTAACTAATTGAAAATGAAAAAATCCGTAAATAACCAATTGAAAATTGATTCACCATAATATTTGATATTTTAGTACAATCTTTTTTTTAATCACTTAGCTAAATAATTAGCGACCTCATATGCATAGGCTCTTCTATAAGTGATGAATGAGGCTGTTAAACAAAAGTGAAAAGAAGGATTTGCATGACAAAAGACGCCATGAGCAAAATGCAAAAGATATGGAGTGATAGAGGCATAATGAAGACCACCAAGATAAGACTCATCCGAGGCTTATTTTCACCTGATTTCTACACGGTGTAGAAACGTGGACAACTCAAAGCACAAATTTGTTCATTCTGGAGGAGCGAGGCATCCATAGTTCGCTTTAAACTGTCTGCCGACAACCTATTTTAAGATACTTTGACTCGCCAAACTGAGGAATCCAACTTGGAGAAACTTAGGATGGGTTGTTTCGGAGAATTTGAACAATTCTTCAAATTTCAACGTTAATTTGCGAGCTCTGTGAAAGATATTTTCTAGTTCTGTCAAGCAACTAGCCTATAATGATATAATATCAGAACTTGAATAGGACTTTCACAGAACTCACAAATTAACGTTGAAATTTGATGCATTGTTCAAGTTCTCCGAAACAACCGGTCCTTAGTCTTTGGCAAAATGGAAGGCAGGAGAAGCCGAGAAAAGTCACCAATGAGCTGGAGTCACTAAGTATCACATTGACATTCGGTACGTCGGTGTCCTTAGCTCTCCACGCAGGGCAGAAGATGAGTGGAGGAGCCAGATACACAATGAAAATTAGAGTGGGGTTCACGATCTTCAGCAATGAGGAACCAACATAAGAAGAAGGGCTAAATAATAATCATGAAAAGATAATTAGTCTTTGAACCACTTCATAAAAATTTTGTTATGCCACTTGTTATTATTTTTAATGATATACTAATGTTTATAAGACAAGGTAGGATAACAAATTATTATAAGCAATAATTAGTCGTTTGAAATATCAATACAAATTGGAAATATCTCCCGAGTAAAAATAAATGCCGCCGACGGGAATTGAACCAGCATCTTCTGATGTCCGGTCAGGTGCTCTGGACCACTGAGCTAAGTCGGCTTATTCCCAACCCGCCAAATAATTCAATATGTACAAGTACTTCAATCGACAAGACGGTAAATGTATAAATTGTACTAAAGTGGTTAAAAAATAAGTATCTTTTCATTTAAGTATATCACGCCACAAAGTGATACATAGCTTTCTTCGATAATTAAGTAATAATCATCTATGAAAAAAAAGTCCTACCTTGAATGATGCATTTTCCTTCTCAACGCTCGATCGTAGTTGCCGGATGGCTGCTTCTTCGATCAACTTCTCTTCCACGACTTCTCCGATCTTCTCCGGTTCATATTCCAAGTCAGCCGCCGCCGCCAGAAGGTCCCGTTCCAAAGAAGTCTCTTTCAAGGGGACTTCCTTCAGAAGATCGGCTTCCTTCAAAGCTACTGCTCTTTCATATTCTTCCTGTTTACTTTCCTGTTCTTGTGGGGGTACATTTTCCTTATCTGATTCTTTGTTTGGTGTGGGTTCTTCGCCTCGTGGAGTGTCTTCCTTCAAGATGGTGAATTCCTTGGCCAGGAGGGATTCCTGTCGGTCCACGGGAGTGGATTCCTCCCAGGAGGGAGGAGTGGGCTCCCTGAGGGAGCGCTCTTGCCCCTTGGAGAGAAGAGGGCTTTCCTCTTGTTTGTTGCGATGGACGGATCCATTTGTGTATGGGGGGGGAACTTCCTGCAAGGTTTAATCTGCCGTTAAAATAAATGTAACTCTCCAAAAGTAATTCTACAATATTCTAAGAAAGCTCTTAATGATTTCTTTCATAAGCGAAATTATGTTTTGTTATTTTTAAAATGCAAGGTCAACCTTAGAACAAATGAGCTAAATTTATAAATCATTCATCTTTGATCAGAATTTGTGTCTAAACACAAGTTTTAGTTACATGCAATGCTAAAACTTTTTCCCACTGTTAAGCTACAATTAATTTATGAAACTTACTAAAATATGTGTTTTTTTAACTTTTTAACATGTTGTTTTGGGAATGATAAAATAATTTTCTTACAACCTACTAAGCCACACAGCACTCCTCAAAATATACTTCTACTAAATAAGAAAGCATCAAAATCGGCTGAAAATAAAAACAAATTAATTGTGCTGAAATAATATTTATAAGATTAATAGCGCTAGAACACAAAAAAATCTCATTAGGTAGGTGACTATTTATTTCTATGGATAATGATATATTGTACCAATTAAAATTTAAAGGGGTTAGAGAATTTCTAAAAGAATTGTTAATAAAGTGATTCTTGCAGGGACTGTAAGAATAATGAAAAGCTTTAGTTATTGTAAATTAATAAATAAAAATGACTCTATTTTAAATATTAAGATTAATAAAACTCAAGTAAGTCTCCTCATAGAAAAATCTACATGAAATTTTTTGTGCAAATAGATATAAAAGTAAATCTAATTAACAATTACAACATTCAACAAATCAATAAAATGTCCGATGTACTTCCAAAGTCAAGAAATTCGGTACATTACAATAACAAATTTCATAAATAATAAAGCTCCATTTCAGGTTTGGTAGCGAACATTAAAAAATTTACAATACATTTCACTCTGTTCAACTAATTAAAAAAATAACAACAAAGGAAATTTTCGCTAGGGAAAAAAAAATACAGTGGTGGTGTGTGTTTACTGTTTTGAATAATTGAGATTGTCATGTATTCATTATTTGTGTTGTTCATTTCAATTGAGATGGCTAAACACTTTTATAACCGAAAAGGAGAGAATAGATTGTTGGGAGTTTGTAGAATTCTAATTTCAAAAGTGAAACCAAGTTTCTTCTAATTTAATAAGACTAAAAAGGAGAAAATAGATTATTGGGAGTTGTAGAATTCTAATTTCAAAAGTGAAACCAAGTTTCTTCTAATTTAATAAGACTAAAAAGGAGAAAATAGATTGTTGGGAGTTGTAGAATTCTAATTTTAAAAGTGAAACCAAGTTTTTTTTCTAATTTAATAAGAATGAAAAGGAGAAAATAGATTGTTGGGAATTTAGAATTCTAATTTTAAAGGTCAAACCAAGTTTTCTTCAAATTTAATAAGGTATCTACCTAGATAGTTTTTAAGCTGCTTACTTATTTTAAATATACGAAGTTTACTATAAATCATTCTGAATTTTAAGAGAAATCTTGATTTATAAGAGCTTTACTTATTCTTGTCTGTAATTGATAGTGCAAGAAGGTTTCAAAGACAAACATGAAAATGGGACATGTATTATAAGTAAATTTAAAAACAAAGAGGCAAATTTATTAGATAAAATGCAAATAAAATAAAAAATACAGGGGTTAAGAGGGGTACGGAGATGGAATGACAAAAATACATTATTTGTTGATAGTCGTTTGCAATAATTTTTTGAAAAAACACTTTTTTAAAGTGGGTATCAGTGTGTTAGATTTGTTGTGGTATTGTGTAAATGAATGCTCTGGGATAATAAATTGAATGCTACTAAAGAAAATTGTGATATCGCTTAAAAAAAAGATAAAATTATAATAAACGATTAAGATATAACTAAAAATCACAGCATGCTTTTACACGGACAACATTTTTAGCATCAGGCGGGGTAAATATGGCGACACGACATAATGGGGCAAGGTTATCATTGCAATGAGACAGGTCCATCGTTGAGACAGCATAATAACAAAGGGTTATTAGTTTGACACGCCGTGATTGATTGCAATGCAACACGATGTTACATGTTGGCTACCTGAGTGTGTAATGCGTCGCTACGGTACTGCGGGGTGTCTTCCATCTGCTGACGGACTTCGGCTACCAAACCTGAGATGGCGTTTACAACTGCCAACCAAACAGAAAACCATACGCCATCTTAATTACCATTCTACTACACACAAGCTTAGGGGTTCAACTTCCCAGAATATAACCAATAAAACAGAGCACAACTGGCATTACATCTCATTACAAAACTGGTATTTAAATAGTTTGCTGTTGACTTCACTATTAAATTTATTAAGTCTGAAAGTCATTAACTTAAGTCTGAAAGTCATTAACTTAAGTCTGAAAGTCGTCAACTTAAGTCTGAAAGTCATCAACTTAAGTCTGAAAATCATTAACTTTAATCTGAAATTTAGCAACTTAAGTCTGAAAGTCATCAACTTAACTTTTAAAGCTCTCAACTTAAGTCTGAAAGTTATCAGTATATTGACATTTATTTAGAAAGTTTGATCAACGGAAACCCTATTAATTCAATAAAAACAACAGGACATAAAAAAAAACAACCCGCCCCTTATGAATACAGTCAATTAACAGTACAAGTTCATATCGGGAGTGTCAAAGTTCCCAGTGACTATTTCTAGCGTCTAACTGTGGTGGAAACGATGGCGACACTGACTATCATCAGCCAGAAGAAAATGCCACAAGCTTTTGACTACCAACAATGAAAAAGAACAACAACAGTTTCTGAAATGATATGAATCTAGTTTAATGAGGATTTGTTGTGCTCCGTCTAATAGTAGGAAATAGATTTTTTATATTCTATTTTTTCTATACCTTGCAAATTCTGCAGCACAACTTGTAGGATTTTGAACTTTAAGCAATTAAAAAAATTATCAACAGTAATAAATAAATACATAAGAAAAATAATTTCTAAATCTACAAAATACAAACACAAGACCGATAAATGCTCTAACTAATAATATGTATGTATAATAAATTTCTTCATGCTTCAACGGGATGAGAAATATTAGTGGTTACATTTTACACAATTCCTTGATAAATTATCAAGTCGAGGGTTGCTTAAAACAAACAAAGGAAATATAAAATATCTATTCTATGACAAAGAACAATTAGTATGACATTTTAGAGGTCTTGTGTAGTGTATTGTTGAATTCTATTCGCTTGGCAGTGTTGGTGTACCAATTGGAACTACGGTAAGTAAGTTATGTAACTTAACTGCAATATTATCAAAAATACTAATTAAGGTTGTCTGTGAGTCATTTTCAAAATTGAATTGATTGAGTGAAGAATTCAGACAATCATCATCTACCAATAATATTTTTAACAGATAATTAATTTTAATTTGTCAAGAATTTGGATTATAATGTGATTTTTTACAGGTCTGCGTTAATCTTATATAATTTCTAAGGACGGGTTGTTTCGAAGAATTTTAACAATTCATCAAATTTCAACGTTCATTTTCAAGTTCTGTGAAAGATTTTTCAAGTTCTGTTTTATTTCAGTTTTGTCAAGCAACTAGCCTACAATGATATAATAACAGAACTTGAATAGGACTTTTACAGAACCCGAAAATTAACGTTGAAATTTGATGGATTGTTCAAATTCTCCGAAACAACCCGTCCTAAGTGTGCCTAAACGACAATCGGCCCATGAAGAGAGTTCCATATGGCACTTAAAAATTATTGGAGCTTGATTAGCCACAGCGAGCAAGCTGAATTATTCTGAAGATTAAGAAGAATTTACGAATTTAGAAAAAAAAGTTCATGTTGTATATTTTGTAATACTCTAACCAACATGTGAAATTTCAGCAGATTTTTTTTTAAAGATAAGCTTGTCGTAGATGGGTAAACAGCCTTTATAATTCATATCTTATTATCAATTCAAGTAACCTGCTTCTGTTATTATTTGAATGTTGAAATAATAAATAATTAGTCATTGTTTGAATCGGTGAGTTATAAAGAATTTCTTTTAATGGGACCAATGGGGCAACCAACACTGCCATGTGCACTGATCAATTCAACTGTGTATCATAAGACACGGGTTGTGAGACAAGTTCCATCATGCCACAACCACATCCTCGTATCGCAGAACTGTAGAGGAAGCGATACAATGATTGACTATTCATAATTTGTAAATTCAATTCTAAATATCCTTGTATTACATCTTCCTCTACAGTTCCTGCACCACGGGCCACAATGAATGCAAGCGGCTAAAATCTGCTTCATACTCTGTGGAGAGGAACACAGTATAAGAAAAAACAAATCATCCATTGTAACAAAAACTATCAACTGCAGCCAGCATTGTACGAAGTCTGTTGTGTGGTCACCGCGGTCTCTCAATCACAGCTTCACCAAATTTTAGATAAGATAAAAATGGAATGAAAAACTATGACGGAAATACAGTTGTTCTGATTGTCATTGAAAAATTTATGTATTATAGTTTGGTTTGACTGACTGAGCTTCAAATGTACCTGAGAGTGCAGAGCACAAGCTGTAGAAATACATGCCTTGGTGCGGCCTCTGTAAAACTAAAATGTTGACATTTGTGACGGCAGTCGAAAGCCTGGTGGGTAGGACTCTTGGCCAGCAATGTGATTAATATTTTTTTAACTAAAGTTATTCTTAAGCATCTACTATATTATGTATGTACATGTATTATAAAATCCTTACACCAGATATTAAGAAAATTGAATAATAAAGGGGATTTAGATCAAGAAATACATGATGACATGATCATAATGAGAAGGCAAATTTAAAAATGGTTGGAAAGTAATTGAAGAAACAAATTTTGCAATGAAAATAAAACTAGTCCACCTCAGGACCCCATACAGAGGAGGTTAAAGAGAAAAATCCAATTTGACAGTTTCTAATATTTTTGAAGATATGTATTTATATAGTCAGTTGTGACGAGTTAGAAAGAAATGGAAGAAAAAAATTTAAGCTACTGTCCCCAAATCGTTGGGATATAAGAAGGGAAGATCAAATTTCCCCTTTCTCATTGATTATCTCTTTTGTCCTTCACTTTAGTGAATATTTAAGCATGTGTGTCAGTGACCGCGGTGGCCATGACAGTGCGGGGGTGGTTGGCTAACCTGCCCAGCCTGTGGGCGGTGCAGCTGCAACACGATGCGCTCCATGGCGCGCTCCGTCTCCGCCAGGCGCCGCCGCAGCTGGTCCATCTCCTCGTCTCCTGGCATCATCACATCATCACACGTCATCACATGACAAACTCACCAACGCATAAGACTTGTATACAACATGACTAAAACATTGACTTACTCATATAGTGTTAGATTTTTTGTGAAAATGTCCCCATTATTTATTAATTGTGCCTTTTGATAGCAACTCAATTTTATAAGGTTTCAAACTTAACAAGCAAATTATTTCACACTCTAACTGAAAATCAATATGCTGTTTAGAAAAAAGTATATATGGGAATATAATCTTAACTTTTGCAGAGTCTGGCAAACAAGAGAATGAGCTTGATGGTGGATGCGCAGAAACAGTATTTCAAAAAAATTTTGAAAAACTTGCGCAGCACACGAAACGCCAAGGGCATTCTGTAGTTTGCCAAACTCTAAAGTACACTTTTATAAATAATGTTTTTTCTATTATAATAAATATTTTTCCGCAATTTTCCAAAATTGCAAGAGCAGCTAGTCTGGGAGGATATTCGGCATCCACCTCATTCTCCCCATCTTACTCCATTAGATGTGCACCTTTCAATTCTTTCTCCAACAATCGAAGACGAATCTTCTATTCCATTATCGATAAGGATTTTACAACTTGGTATAAATGCCCCTACCAAATATTTATACTAGTAGTTCCATAAGCAGTTTGTATGTTCTAATTTTCTTTCTCTAAGTCAAAAATCAAAATTAACTCTGAAATCATAAGATTTGTAAGTAGGTACTTAAATATCTCCTTACTATTTTATTAATTTCAAACAAGGAATTATAAAATTTATCCAATGAAACATCACCACTTCAATGACAATTATTTTTTCAAACTTTCTTCAGGCAGGTAGGTACCATAATATTTAAGAAGTGCAAATAAAGAACGATTTCACGTTTGAAAAAATAATCTATACTGAACCATAATCAAAGTTAGCCAGTTAGTCGCCATCTAGTCAAAGCAGGGCTTGCATGAATAGTAATAATTGTGGATGCAGCAGATTTTTGAAAACAGAAACGGAATGCACATACCAATTTGAAATTGAGTTAAAACAGGACTTCACTATGCGCAGTCTAACTTTCTTTTTTTACAGTGAAAGTCTTCTGTGCATCTATAGGAAAGTTTGATAAACCTTAGAAAAATGGTGTAACAACTATCATAA
This sequence comes from Hesperophylax consimilis, assembly GCF_061612785.1. NCBI lineage: Eukaryota > Metazoa > Arthropoda > Insecta > Trichoptera > Limnephilidae > Hesperophylax > Hesperophylax consimilis. Next base: position 32,708,178 of record NC_142848.1, read on the forward strand.
GTAACAATAATAAATAAACTGTTAATTAAGAATACATTTTAATGCATTCAATACAATCAATAGGCATTGAACATTAAAGAAAATATTTGAATTATCAGAATAGCCTTGGTACGTTCAACGGCGCCGCTCAACAGCTTTGTCGGTGTGAATTGGAAAATCAAACAATTGAAAAAAAATTGCACCAACCAAAGAGCAATAGTAATAAACAAGTTGTTGTGTTTATTCTACGAAAGCGATATTTGCCTAAACAATAACACCGGGCCAAGAAAATTATATAATATTTTACAGCTGTTGAAATACGACTAGATTGAACTTATATGTTTAAAACTGAACTTAGTGCAATGTATTGATTCTGGAATATAAACATTGATTATTTTAAATAGCGTTTCGATAAATATAAATGCATTTTTAAACTCACTGGTATCTCTCTCTTTATGTCCTGTGTCGGTGATAAATGAAAAAGGTGAATATTAGAGAAGTATTTGAAATAATATTGTATAGTATAATACTACCAAATTGTATTAGAATTCAGTAAATAATAGTTTAATGAATGAAGTAGAGGGTAAGCTTCGGTTTATGGGTGAAATTCCTAAAAATTAAAACTAGTTATTTTTATACTAACTTTGGGCCGGGGAATCCGAATCTGGAAGAATTAGGTGGCGGCAAGCAATATTAACTGAATTACACGACTTTAAAATTTCGACGCACAAAAAATTTAACTGGCCATTTTGAACGCTTTCTGACAATAAAACTAGTTATCTTTATACTAACTTTGGGACGGGGAATCCGAATCCGAAAGAATTAGGTTGGGGCAAGCAATATAAACTGAAATATACGACTTAAAAATTTTAGATGCAAACAATATACAACGGCATTGCCGATGCGTTTTTTTGACAGTAAATTCATAGAAAAATAACCAAAGATATATAAAATTAAGTGTTGCTAGTAAGCAATAATATCAATAACGTAAAATAACATGTTTATAATTTCAGTAATATTTCATATTCAAACAGTTAGATTTAGGTTTATTATCACGAAAGGTGAGTTTTTATGTCGGGGGAGACGAAAATATATGCATTTTATATTTTAATTTTGCTAACATTATTTCATTTACGTAAAGTATTCAGATACATTTTATTCACTTTTGTATCACAAACCATGTTACACAAACCTAGCGTAGCCGCTAAACTACTTGAAAACTGGGATGTTTTCTTGCCTTGACGCGAGTAGGCGCTACGAAGGGGGCACTTTCTTTTCTATCACAAACCATGTTACACAAACCTAGCGTAGCCGCTAAACTACTTGAAAACTGGGATGTTTTCCTGCCTTGACGCGAGTAGGCGCTACGAAGGGGGCACTTTCCTTTCTATCACAAACCATGTTACACAAACCTAGCGTAGCCGCTAAACTACTTGAAAACTGGGATGTTTTCTTGCCTTGACGCGAGTAGGCGCTAAGAAGGGGGCACTTTCTTTTCTATCACAAACCATGTTACACAAACCTAGCGTAGCCGCTAAACTACTTGAAAACTGGGATGTTTTCCTGCCTTGACGCGAGTAGGCGCTACGAAGGGGGCACTTTCTTTTCTATCACAAACCATGTTACACAAACCTAGCGTAGCCGCTAAACTACTTGAAAACTGGGATGTTTTCTTGCCTTGACGCGAGTAGGCGCTACGAAGGGGGCACTTTCTTTTCTATCACAAACCATGTTACACAAACCTAGCGTAGCCGCTAAACTACTTGAAAACTGAAATACGTAAATACTTACGTAATTGAAATAATGTTAGCAAAATTAAAATATAAAATGCATATTTTTTCGTCTCCCCCGACATAAAAACTCACCTTTCGTGATAATAAACCTAAATCTAACTGTTTGAATATGAAATATTACTGAAATTATAAACATGTTATTTTACGTTATTGATATTATTGCTTACTAGCAACACTTAATTTTATATATCTTTGGTTATTTTTCTATGGATTTACTGTCAAAAAAACGCATCGGCAATGCCGTTGTATATTGTTTGCATCTAAAATTTTTAAGTCGTATATTTCAGTTTATATTGCTTGCCCCAACCTAATTCTTTCGGATTCGGATTCCCCGTCCCAAAGTTAGTATAAAGATAACTAGTTTTATTGTCAGAAAGCGTTCAAAATGGCCAGTTAAATTTTTTGTGCGTCGAAATTTTAAAGTCGTGTAATTCAGTTAATATTGCTTGCCGCCACCTAATTCTTCCAGATTCGGATTCCCCGGCCCAAAGTTAGTATAAAAATAACTAGTTTTAATTTTTAGGAATTTCACCCATAAACCGAATATATTCCGAAGTAGATTGATAAATACATTTCTCAATTTGTGAAAACTATTGAAAAGCATGAAAAATATTGGGATAGCTATAGGTTATTTTGACAAAAAATCTTCCTAAATATTTTTTTATTTTTAAAAGAAAGACAAATATTCCCGGGTTATCAATAACCTGGCAATATTTAAAAATCTTCTACTATCACCAAGCGGAAAAATGTTGTGCCGTGATTGTAGACTTAACCAGCCGAGGAATTGAATTTACGAGGCCTGGGTGGGACCCAAACGCTATACCAACTCAGCCACTGCCCGGTCAACCATTCGAATAGTCAATACATTCATTTAAAAAAATTGTCAAATATGTTTTCTATACTGAATGAATTTTAAAAAGCTAAGGAATGTAGGTATAAAGCAGAAAATCTGGTTGCTAAAACAGCAAAACTCTTGAACGTTACTCTGACGCAGTGACAGCCTGTACTCACAAAATGGGTGGTGTGCTAAAAATATTGCCAGTCTTGCGTCAGTCAATTGACATTGTGCATCAGGTCAAGTAAAGGATAAAGGCATGGTAACGGATACTAGCTACTGCTGGAGAAAAGAAGAGTAACTACTGACAATGAATAAATGAAGCGGGAAGTTTGAAATACAATTAGTATTTTTTTGACTGGTACCATTCACAAAATCAGGATTTTATACTGTCCTCACTTAGCATCACTTAAAATCAAATATACATCTCCACAGCATAAACACTGTAAAAAGAAGTGTACATATTAAAATTTCAGACAGTATTGTTCTTTCTACTGCAAAAAGTCAAATTCAAAATATCAGCTTCTATGCCCGTTTTGAAACCGTCAATTACAGATTTATTTATGTGAGCATCCCGCCTGTAGTGAGCGAAAGCCTTGACGATGCAACACATCATGATAAACTGACCGAGTTTGGTTTCCGGCGAGTTGCGGTCCCTCCTCGAGGTGTTCTTGAAGACGGACTGGCTGAACTTTGAGTCGGGGCGCTCAATGTAGCGGGGATGGTGCACGGGGGACACATCGGCATTACCCTTGCTGAACACCATCTAAAAGATATAACATATCATTTGTAAATACAAAAACTTTTACTTATACATTTACTGCCCTGGTGAAAGATGTTTGAAATTATTGTGATTGATTTATGCCGTATTGAGCTTCCTCCTACTTTCGGACAGTTGGCAGATGTGCCCTGACGATGGACGCTGTCCGAATCACTATCACGATAAAGCTCTTGCTCGTTAAAATCCAAAATCGTATCTGATGAATTATTGACACGATGAAGGTTGTTATCAATATTAGTCGGTGATTAGTCGACACTATTTAGCGAGCCAATGACATTTTTTAACAGTTGATATCTACTAAAATAGGTTAAGTTTATCGATAGCGTTCGCTCCCTAACAAAAATATTATTAAATTATTTACTGTTTTATTATTAAACAGAAAAAGTTAGAACTTGGGTCAATGAAGTTTCGCCAGATATTCATGATAAAATCACAGGTAGTGATCACGATAATTGGACAAAATAAAATAAAAAAACAGCAAATTCCTAAAAATAATTAATAAAATCGGTTTTGAAAATGAGCTTGTTCAAATTTTGGTATTTCATAATGACAAAGAGCTCACTAGGCCATAAATACATTGTGTCAGTGTTGCCACAGTAGGGTGATTTTTAACTGATATTTACATATATAAATATATTGACAACGCTTAGTTTATCGTATCGATATTTGTCGATATGGCTGTGCTGGTCTCCTTGGTAAATTATTTATTTATTTAGACATACACAGTGCATTTAATTACAAATGATAAGGTAGGTACCCAAATTCAATTTTACATCGTTAAAGTACCTATTACGTATGTCCATACAATATCAATTTGTTGGGAAAATACACAGAATTCACACATCGATTCCTCTAAGCAAATCCACCGACAGCAACACACATTCGAACATCCGTGCATTCAGATATTCGAGCGGAGAGCATCTCAAATTACAGTAATAGTATGTCTAGGAAAAACATCTTTTTATAGAAAAAGCACAAAATCAAAAAAGGAGTCATTTTAATATTTTAGTTTCATAGTCAAAATTCTCAAGCCAATCTTGGGAAATTTTGTAATATTCTGGGGAATTATGGAAACTATATACATACTATATAAAATTCACTTCATACAAACTCATTCTGAAATCTAGGAAAAAAAAATTTTGGGCACACCATCACTGAATGACGACATGCTTATCGACTGCGGATGAGGTCATGCTCAGCAAGCCAATCCGTTGAGTACATTCATAAACGGATGGGCTTGTGACGGACTGATGGACAGAGCCGTCACAGGAATACACGATACAATTAATAATACAATTAATATAATTAATAATACAATTCTGCGCTTAAGAATGATTCTTAATCTTAACTAATGAATGTACGTAATGTAAGTAATATATATATATATATATATATATATATCATCGTAGACAGCAATCACTTGATTATTGTTTGACAAATGCTATTTGAGTAGTATTTAACTAATTCCAGGGGTATAATATCAAACTCCACATATTCATACAGATAAAGGGCGATGGGTTACCTTGAAGATGGTGTAAAAGAAGAAGACCACGATACAAAGGGTGTAGAGCGGCATGAGGAAGCCCACGGAGGACTTGGGCGGGGGCACCACACCCCCGGCCCCTCCCATGGGCGGCCTCACCGGCATCGGCTAAACAAACAAACACATGTAAGTTGATTAACCCAATACGTGTTCTGAGTATGACAACAGTAGTGCAATATCATCAATAGGTATAGCCACTGAACAGAAAATCCATAGAAGTGTGATCCATGTTGATTTGACAGAAAGCTGCTGCCGTCAATTTACATACAACATTTCGACTCATAGTTTAGTAAAAAAAAAAATAATTTATGTTACACCTCACAAGGGCGCCCCTGTATACTATATCTCCATACGGTTGGGCAGCATTGTGAGATGGGTTAAGGAGGGGCTGTAAGAAGGGATTTATTAATGCGGCTCTTGAAGAGACCTGAATTACATGATTGTACTAGCCAAAAACGTGTTTAAGAAACGACCCGTTCTCATGAAGCCAAACATCAACTTTGAACAGGTGTTCCGCTTGTGCCTAACGAGTTTCGCGTACGTGCATCAGTGCACAGGGGATCAATATTGCTATCTTATTTGAGCAGGCTGCATTGAAACACTTGTAGAATAGACTTGGCAAGTCAACATTGTCAAATTACATTCAAGAAAGAAATTCGAATTTTTAAAATGTTTGATCAATTTCACCAGAAGTAAGATCAAATTTACCTTAGCTCGGGAACACAGACATGCTAAAAATATATTTCTTCATCTTCAGTAGTGTCATTCAATTTCTGAAATAATGAGTTTCCAATTAAGGCCAAGTTGTTTGAACCTCTGTCACACTGGACGTTATCATCAAATCGGCAAACAGCGCCATTACGTTTTTTTAAAAATGTTTACCACTTAAAAATCGGTTCCCCTTATTCGATATGCTCAACCCGTCAGCATTTAAGAAAATTTTAATCAGCCGTCCAGCATAATGGTCATAAATATTTTAAATCGGCGTTAAACGGGGGGCCGTTATTTTCGCTATCAAATTATTTCATGAAAATTGTAACAGGACTCAATATCAATAAAACACCTGCGCCTTAAAAAAAATGGATGTTAAAAAGTAATGGATGTTAAAAAGTTAGTTAACTATTCAGGAAATACTATATCATACACCAAACAAATTATGTACATATATTCACATTGCTGACAAGCAAAAGTTTATTTATGAAAACATTTACAGACTATAACATCTTTCTGAAAGGAAAGCATCAAACTGAATTTTAGTTTGTCATTGAAAATTCAAACGGAGTTGGATAATACAGAATATTTATAGATTTAGTTAAGAGTATTATCTTTGTCGCATTTTCCACAACACCCTTAAATCCAATAAAACATATTTTTAAAATAAAAATTTAAAAAAAGTGTCCAAGCATATCACATCAAAGATTTATCAAAATGTCTCGGCATATTCACAGTCTTTTTGCAGAAAACATTTCTCCCTCAGAAAGTCTTGAATCGGTGCCAACACACGAAGGATAATGTGCAAACTAAACGGGAATATGTACAGAAGATTAATTTATTACGATAAAAGTTTTCCCACAGAGAAATTAAACCTTTTTATGAGCCGAAATAGATTCAGAATTAAAAATAAACTGCAACGATGTGCTTTATAATATTATTCAATAAAAAATGTCACAATATTTTATCTATTATACAATGTCGATTGTCACGGGCGGGTGGAAGGCGTGGATTTGATTTGTATACAAATCTACAGTTTTATTACGAGGTTGATGAAAATTTGTACACTTGACCTTCAAAACAGGAGGAAAGTCACTGTCTATGTCTGATTATGAAAAACTCTGTGTGAAGTCCGAGCAACGCCGGGGAGTTCAGCTGATCTACTATAAAAGTTAATTTTTGACATGTGAAATTTGGAAATGTATAGTATTACTTAATATTGCTTCTAATAATATGTCTAAAACAATGAGTTTTTAACTCACAGGGGCTAAATTATGTCTTATCAGCATAAAAAATATTAATTCTGGTATGACTCTGTCTGTAACTCAGGTTCAATGAACTCTAGAACTTTTACAAGCGATAAGGTACCAAACTCTAAATTGGAACCGATTGTGGGAATAATCCAGACAAGCGATAATGTACCAAACTCTAAATTAGAACCGACTGTGGGAACAATCCAGACAAGCGATAAGGTACCAAACTCTAAATTTGAAATGTCTATTTCTTTTGTTGGTAAGATTTAAGTTGACATATTTCGTAATTTTTCAAGTTTACTAACAGTGTTCATTCAAAAGGTAAAGTTCTGATCGTCTCCAAAATTGGCAATGTTTGTTTTTGAAAAGCAATGATCGCGAGGCAAATATTTTTATAAAACCGAAAACCTTAACCTGTTAGCGGCCGAGTGATACAAAGTATCGGGGTTCCTACTCGGGCATTGCAAGTTCAATCTTTTAGCTAACTAAGTCCTCCATCATTGCACAAACAACATTTTCCGCTTATAATGATGTTCAGTAGGACGAATCAAAATATTTTCAGATTATTTGTAAACTGGAAGTATTTGTCTTTCTTTAAAAAAAAAGATAAAAACCTAAAATAATAATGTAAAGAGTCCTGGAGGTAACTTATTTACTAATAGGTGCTGAGAGAAATGACTGTAAAAATGTCAATATATATTGGGGGCAGTGTGTCTATTTGGGCTGCAACGCTTCATGAAGGGAATTAACCAGGCCAGTAGGCGGGCGGGCCTGAAATAGATTGCGTGCCACTGTTCCCAGCATCCAACACTGAATGAATCAACAGCCCGAGCATACGCAAACCAATTTGATCTCTATCTACCGGGCACTCTAGGAATGTTTAGGTTTGCACGGCAAACGGGATTTGATCGAGCAGAGATCTGAATGTGCAGTCGTGGCTGCCAAATATTGTTACACTTTACGGTTTTTGTTGGTCTTTTTACATTTTCCGATGGCAAAGTCAAGTTTATGTTGCGTCTTGTTTTGCGCCGTTTGCATTTTATAGGCGCCGGGAAAATACTAATGAATATCAATAGAGGATACTTTACATGGATCACTAGAAATGCTGTCTTGTGATTAGAACTTTTGCCATTGTGTCAGACTACCTCTATAAAGTTAAAGAGATGATAAGTCAGTATACAATATAGTAAAAACTATATTGAATAGGTACATGTTTGATATTGTTTTATTAAAGTGGTATGGTTTTAGGGTTTATAATTTTTTTTATAAATCGTTAAATTTATAGTTCATAAAAATTACCTACCTAAATTTGGGTAGTCATCACTCAAGCGGTTAAAAAATCATACGAAAAAAAGGGGAGATAGTCATCTTGTATAGTGACTGCTGTAAATGCCTTTGCAAATTACATGAAATACTAATGCTCCGTTTTGATCATTTTTGAATACTTCATATTTCATTATTTTTGTTTATTTTGTTTTAACATATTAATTGCATTCATCTCTTTCCAGCATGATTAATTATCTTGTTCTTATCTAATTATTACATTCACATATTCTCTTTATAAATGCTAATCAGTTTTTTGAGCATTGTAATCCATAAAAAAGGAACAAATACATTTTTTTATTTAAATTTCATATTGTAGACTTATAATATTTTACCCCTTTAGTTTTGGACAGGCGTTTTTTATGAAGATATTACAATTTTAATTCAAAACTACATACATCTATTCCTAATGTTTATATTTTTACCCGTGGGCATGTTTTAGATATTGTGAAGCTGAGAAACAGGCATTTACTCTGCATTAAGTGTTGGTTATGAGTTGTGGACGGTTTGGAACATGTTTATTAGTGCAAAGGCGCATAAGGCGCAAAACCTTACTTTATATTGTTTAATCTTTAATCAAAATAATTATACCATAATGTATTGGTCACCATAAAACAGGCCTAGTACGGTGATTCAATGTATCAATTAAAACTTCATTAATTTTTTAAATAAATAAATAAAATAATAGAGCAACCAGTTGTGATATTCCAAAACATACTTGTTTTTTTATGTCACACAAGAGCTCCCCTGTATATATTGTGTACAACAAGGGAAACTATATCGCCACCCGGCTAGTTGAAATTGTGATTAATTGTGAAAAATTACACAAATTACCTAATAAGAGTTGTAATATATTTTTTAAGTTTACTTATTTACATTGCTTTCTCATATTTTTGTTAAGTTTACTTATTCACACTGCTTTATCGTATTTTTATTAAGTTTACTTATTCACATTGCTTTCTCGTATTTTTGATAAGTTTACTTATTTACATTGCTTTCTCATATTTTTGTTAAGTTTACTTATTCACATTGCTTTCTCGTATTTTTATTAAGTTTACCTATTTACATTGCTTTCTCGTATTTTTGTTAAGTTTACTTATTTACATTGCTTTCTTGTATTTTTGTATTTTCATCCTTGTGCTTTATCTTCTGTAGATATTTATTTTAAGGGGAACGCAAATAACGTCAATCAAATGTTGAAGTTAAGTTAATGTGTGACTTACAAGTTGTCACGGAAACGAGAACAAAAGCCAAACTAGTGCCATAATAACTAAGTAACACCGAAAGGAAAGAAAAAAATATACGACTTAAATGCTTCCACATACACATTGACAATCTAAAAGATGACACATTTAAAAAACACATACATAACTGACGGATCTTGTAATGCCTATTATGAGTTTTATATTAAATTTTAAACGAAATTACGACGGGTAGGCTGAAAAGAGAAAACTCACACATTACGATACCGACATAAAAAAATATGTTAATTCAAAAAATCTATAAAACATAATAGAAATTATATATATGTATTTCATAATTAATTATTAATGTTAGATGTTGAGAGATTGAAAATAAAACACATTAGAACTTACCGAATCAGAAAATTGAATAAATATTTACACTAGTTTCTACGTCAGAGCATTCAACGATTTTCATTCACAAGTTAGTATAAATATTTATTAGCGGAACATAATTTGGAACATGTGATTTTTGTATTCCGTTAGAACAACAGTTTATTTTTAGATATTTATTCGTCCATGGTGGTAATTCGGTACATTGCTTCACTCACACCCACTTGAAGTTAATTAGGTAACATTAAGGTCGGGATGTTTGAATCCTCGTCACATTTGATTAATGATGAAATCGACGAAGTCTGCCATTTTTCATTTTAGACATTTCAATGGACGAATCTTGCAACAACCCAACCTTATAGCGAGGAGAGACAAATAATTATATTAATTAGTAGCTACCTAAAAAATATCAAAACCTCTTTCCAAAGTAGTATTAGAACCTCCAATGTATTTTTTTTTATTAAACAAACAATACTGGATGTTATTTTCACCTGTACACCGCTCTACAAATCAGACCAGACATACACCGTGCGTGGCCCTAATTCGACATCTTTTATTCATCATTTTTAAAACAAATTGTTCTGAAACCTTAATTTTTTATTACAATAACATAAACATGTAAGCTATGACCCCAGAACTCACCCTAAAATTATTAATGGAATTTATGATACGGACAAAATATAAAATTATAAGCAAAACCGAAGCCAAAGCGATATAGGTACTTATCGACTAAATGGCAGGATAATTGGAGACTTTGTTTTTTACATATCTGGATGAAGTAAAGATATTTCTTCTTCAATATGTCAATGAAATTAAGAATTAGCTACATTTTAAACCCGGATCGAGTACCATTTAATCTATACATTGCCGCTCAATCACACACTCACTATGTCATTGGCGCCGTAGGCTTCACTTTTTAAATCACATAAGTGTGAAAATTAAAAGTCGCAATTCAATGTGTACCTATCCAAATTTAAGGAAATTTGTTGAAAATTGGCATGTTTTCCATAAATTTGCGAGTCAGATATTTCCATAAACATTATTTGTTCCACAACATTCGAAGTGAATGTTACTTATTTACAGTAAAAGAATTATCTTGAAAGATGTTTTCATTTGGTGCACTGCAAAAATGGTTGATTTATTTCACTTTTTGTGATATGACATACATTGGCCATAATTTTTCTAGAGCAATATGCTATATATATATATACAAGTACAACAAGCTTGACATGGTTAGTTTAAGCTCAGTGGTGTCATCCAATTTTTGCAAAAACGGGTTTCCAACAAAAAATCCTGCAATAATGTTACAAAAACAAACCTATGAAGATTTAGATATACATTAATTAATTAATTAATAAGTTATAGATTCTACTATCCGTATAATTTACTTACTGCATATTATATATTTTAGACAACCTGATGCTTTTAGCAGGTGGGTTTTCATTGCGTACAACTTATAATAAAAATAAGTATTGTATTTAAGACTTAATATAAATAAAAATAAATTATGAAGGTACTTCTCTTTCTAAAATGTATCGATTACCAATTTACTCATAAACAGTTTTCCGAACAATGTAAATACTTGCAGAGTTCTTGGAAACCCACTGGATGACAGTACTGGTAATGTTAGATCCTAATATAGTATGATTTTGATATCATAATAAAGCCTTAGGAAAATGCCACTAGTTTATACCTTTAAGTAAAGGTTGCTCTGCTCTGTATTATATAGGTAGGTTAGGTTTATAGATGGGTAGGTTAGGGGTTAGGTTAGGTTAAGTAAGATTGAATAAATAATATCAAATACTTTTGTATATGTGGCTCCTGGTAGCCCCTACAAATTCCAATTTCTTTCTCAGAAGCTGGCACCATTTTGGCGCCGCCCGACAGCAATGCAGAGAAGGTATGCTGAGTTCAGAAGAGGTTGGGCAATCGGCGCACTTAACTCTTATTGCACACTTCTAATTGCTCGCAAATTCTTAGTGATGCTCTTTTTAGCATTAGGTTAAATACATTCTGGTTCCTTCTGCTTTGACTTAATTGCTGGGCATAAAGCTTTCTATGTGGGAAAATATTTTTTTATAGAAAATGTGATATTTAAAAATTGTTTTAATAACTGATAAATTTAACATTGGCAAAACGAACACAGGAAGAAAAGTCTGGGGTGACTATGGTTAGATTGAAGTGAACTTATAATTCATAGCTTGATCACTCTTATGTAAGCTTAAGTTAGGTGAGATAACATAATATTGTGGGGACCAAGTTTCTATCTTTCGACGTACATGACCATGTTCATTAACTGGAAATTTTGACATTTTACAACTATTAGGACAGTCAAATATCTCAATATATAATTTTTATATTTTTAAAGGTATTAATTTATGTTAGTACTAGCTTTTAGGGAGAAATTACCTTGCAAAGAATTTTTCCACAGGAATCAAAACTAGCTTATATAACTTCCCAGTCATACGACTGTCCCTATGCAAAAATCACGTCGATCGGTCGCTCCGAGACGAAGTGAAAGAAGGACAAACAAACAAACACACTTTCGCATTCATAATACTAGTTAGGATTCCAATGAATGTCATAAATGTAAGACTATATTTGACTTATTTATTTGGGACCGAACTAGTGTAAATACCACACATGTATTTACACCGTGATAAATGAAATGGGGCCCGTAAATCGAAAGTGCTGTAAAAATAATATCATCTATGAAAGTTCAATACCGCGTATGAGCCAATAATTTAAAATTATGTTTTTTTGGCGCTTTCAGTTGAACAGCATTGATTGGTGCTTTCAAATTATGAAATTGACAGATAGACTGCTTGTACTGGATTAAATTAAATACTGCAAATGAACCATCCCCAGTACATTTTAAGTTTAGACTTACGGAATTCAATACTTCGTTTGTGTGAAAGCACTATGAAACAATACATAGCAAACAAGAGTGCGTATTTCCAAGATCTAACAAGAGTGCGTATATATATATATATATATATGTATATATATATTTGTCCCTCCTGAATATTTTAACAAGTGGTTCTTCCACAGGATTGAACTTACACTGACGATATGTGATATATTCACAGATTCATGGTCACATAAAAGTGCGTGAAAAGATAGAGAATTAGGCCAATGATCAGATTAGGTTAAACACATTTCGATCACACGTAATGCTACTTACAAACAATAAAACTCTGCTTGAGTATTTGTGTTAAGTTTGGTTAGATATTGTAAATGATGTTAGGTAAACATCTGAATAGGCGCTATGTTCCCAAGCTGCAGGGCTGCATTCCAAGCCTAAGACTATCTGCGCTAGGAAGCCTTGGCTGGGGCGAGAGGCGGAAGGCAAACCTCGGACAGAGTGACAAACCTGTGCGGAGTAATTGGACAAGTAAGGGTGCAGTTGAGAAGGCCATACCCTGCCGGGGAGAGGGGGTCCCTGGCTGGGAGCGCGTGGGGCGCGGGGCACGTTGACGGGGTTCACGATGGCCCGGCCGCGCTCTCGCAGGGCGGGGTGCAGCGGGGGGTGCTGCAGGTGCGAGGGCCTCTCTTGACGGACACCTAAACAAGGAAAAATAATCCTTATGCACTTTTGTACATTCATCAAAAATAAAGATGTTTTTTTTCTGTATAATAATTTTTAAATTATAGAATAATACACAAAAAAACAATTGACTAAATGTATTTCACACATTGTCTTCACAAATATATGTAGATATAGGTATGCTACAAATCAAACTGGGAAAAATATTAATAAAACATTTTTTTTATTTACAGGGATTAAAAAATGCTCAATTTAAAAAGTAAAATTTGTTAGATACATGAATTACAAAATCTTTCTTATTTACAATAATATCTTTAGTTTTGAAACACAACTAAGTTATAAATGAAAACTGCTTGTCATTTGTTTAAACAAGATTTTTAAATACAGAGGCAATATTATCCAGGAATAATAGTAAGGATTATTAAAAAAATATTATATTAATTGATAAAATTAGTTAATAGCCAAAACACATCTCTGAAAAAGCAAAATAGAAAGAAACCTGAAATACCACAAACCGACAAAGGATTATTCATATTTCATAAATCAAGGTCAAAATTACAATGAAGTAACTTGTTTGTAACTAAATACACCATTCAAGAGCCACCAAGAGCTACTTTTCTTTTGTACGACCAACCACTTATTACATATATAAACAATTCCATTGTAACCATTAATGTCTGAAATTATTGTAAAACCTGTGACTGTTCTGCCCTTTGTGTATTGAATTTGAAAGAATATTGTTGATTATTTCTTAGCCAGTTGGGGAAATTAAGTCTAGAGAGTGTGCAAGGAGAGTATGAAGTGACCCGGGACAGGGATGGGAAGAAGATGAGGAGATAAAATGAATGTTATTAACCAAAATAAGTACTTCTGTTGATGTAGAATATTTTGGAGATTTGATTATGTTTACTGAACATTTTAAAGACATTTTTTTTCTAAACTCAATAGTTACAAGGAGTAAAAACTTTAAACTTTGTTGAATTCCACTTCACGCTTAATATACAAAAAAATTATAAATAGCACTTGCTTTCAAATTAATTACTACAAGAAATAACTATCTACGTCACGTGAGATGGTAAAAGATGCATTGAAGTTCCATTTTTTTCTCAATCAAAGTTAAGATTGAAGGTTAGGAAATGTGCATAAATTTTTAAAATAACCCAAACTAACAACTTAAAAACCTATTTTATACATGTTTACTACCCCTAACTTAAATAGTTTTCTCCGTTAGATATTTAAGTTGAAATCAAGTGTTGTTGTTTTATAGCCTTTACAGGAGGCGGAATTCAAAAACTTTACCCCCGTTTTAAAATAATTATTTTTATATACGTAGATTTGATAATGACACAATTTGATAAAATATTTCATATTAATTCTGGGTTCCATCACTAAATCATGGTACTTGTTGGGTTTGAAATAAGAATATGGTTAGTTCCTACCGAAATGCATTTATCCAGTTCCTGCTTTTTCCTAACCATCACTACTTAGCTTGAAACTATTTAAAAAATGTAACTTGTTATGCAAGTTCGAATGCTTTTGTTTTGACCATAAGGAAAAAGACTATCGTTTTTTCCACTTAAATGTGGTTTGGTGGCAATTACCTGTAGGTATTGCGGTGTGAACTATTGTTATACTTTCTTTCACACCACTTTGTCATTTAGTTTGTTAAACAGTCCATTTTCAAGTTCATATGAAGCTACATGTTTCGTGTAT
Source organism: Hesperophylax consimilis (assembly GCF_061612785.1). Taxonomy (NCBI): domain Eukaryota; kingdom Metazoa; phylum Arthropoda; class Insecta; order Trichoptera; family Limnephilidae; genus Hesperophylax; species Hesperophylax consimilis. The sequence goes on from NC_142848.1 coordinate 32,723,230, forward strand.
ACATAGTACATAGTTTCAGATGCAACAGTAGGTACAGTTGATTTATTATATTTGTGTTTTGAGTTCACTCTGAACTTATATTAGTTTTTGAGTAAGTATCTATTTGGAACCCTGTTAATTTTTACGAAGCAATTAATGAGTTGAACAAAATGAGACATGTTTTCCAAATATTATTAAAGAGTATCGATGAAAAATAATAATGGTAGCGGCATGAGATTGTTTAAGTAATTTTGTTTGTTTGGCATCAGAAACTTATGCACAGTGTATTGGCACACAACAAAACAAAACAAAAAGTGTTGATGAAAGATGTGTATGAATATACATACGTATAAAAAAAAAAATGTTAAAAGCTTACAGACGATTTCATTCGGCAGTACATATGAATTATTTATTTACATAACCAAAAACACATTTCAAAAAAGTTCATGGTGGGGTAGATAGGTAGCAAATAATTCATTAGAAAAATTATAGCAAATTTACCTGCACACGGCCCTAAGAGGAACTTTAAATGCCGGTTTAAAGCAAGCAAAAGAGGAATCATTAGCTTCGCTTGGTCTCAGTTTTTACCCACACTCCCACAGTGTCAAGTGTTAAGGGTCAAGTTTAGTTAGTAATAGGTATGCAGATGTAGCGGATTTGTTGAACTGCACAGAAGCTAGGTACAAAAAGGCTTTAGTATCTTATCTTCTAAATCATTACTAATACAATGTAAGTCTACCCATACTTGTTGATAATATTTTGTATCTCCTTCTAGCATTAATTTTATACTTTCTGTCGTCATTTTATGATCAATTATGATGAATGGTATATTTATACTGTTGATATTCAATAAATATTCTTTATTTTTCAGATCTTTTTCATCAAATTGAGACGAAGCAATGAACAGGATATGATGGAGAAAATAATCAAACAAAATATTAATTGCTTGTTGATGAATCGGAAAGAAGCATCATGCCATGTCCGATGTTTATATTTATCAAAAACTCTATTTCAAGTCTTCCAATAATCCTACGCATCATTTACTGAAATTTTTTAATTTATTCTTGGGAATCACTGCAATGTGCGCAAATTCATCTGCTGAATGGATGTACCTATGTTCTCATTATACGCCAATTTAGAAATTACCAAGAATTATTGTAAAAACTATTGGTAGAAAAACCAGAAAATCACTTTGTGCGTCTCGCGTTATGAGAATTGCACTTTTATCTGAAATTTTAAATACAACAGATTCAACTATATTTATCTCTCAACATAATTTCTCATGATTAATTAATTCTTTGAAATTCGTTTAACCAAGAAAAACTAAGATATGTATTGCCGTTATTGTTTGATATATACCTATTTGAAAATAAGATAAGTTGCTGTATTGTTTGATATTATATGTTTTTTAAATCGAGTGTTGAAATTCACAGAGATAATATTTTGTACTTTATGTTGGATTATAAGAATCTGATGATGGGCGCAGGGTAGTTAAACAAAAATTTGTGAATAATTACTTCATGGGTAAAATTACTAACAATAATTTTGAGTTGTTATAGTTATTAGTGTTTATTAAATTATGGAAACACTTTGAAGAAATCCATATTATGCCTATAATCAACTAAAATCAACCTGTAGAAAAACAGTGTTGAATGTGTAAATTATCCAGTCCTTTTTGATTTGTAAATGCACATTTTGTAGCACTTGCAGTGCAAAAGTTGTGATAGGAACTAATTCAAAAGTGTTAAGGAGTTAGTAAAAGTTTCAAAAGAACACACTCCATGCCATTAATATAACTCCAAAATGGCGCAGTAAAATAAAACTGACTCATCGTTTTAAAGCTGTATTTTCCGACCAAATGTGGAACTCCTAGAGACCACGGTGCAACGCCATAGTTCATCTTCAAGCAGTTGGAGCTGTTGTAGGAGCGGACATCGTCCAGGATCTGGCGGTAAGTCTTGCCGAGTCGGATGTTGTGATCGAGGAAGAGCGCTATGTCCACGCCGCAGGTCCTGTTAACCTCTTGGCGGCAAGTGGAGATGATCTCCGCTGTGAGTTTGCCGCTGGTAAGTGCCTGTTCCATCTTGGAGTCGATCTTGCCGCTTTGGGAGCGCAGGATGTTGTTGCACACCTCCGCCATTATCTTTATGGCGTTGACGTCTGTGTCTGATATCACGTCGCAGCATCCTGCGCCAGCAGAAGGACATTAGTCAAAGTAATGTGAAACGGTTTAACTATTTAGGCATCAGGCCATTTCACCACAGAGGTAGGCGGAGAGGAAGAACCGCCACAGAACTTTGCATACATTCATACATTGTGTCATACATACTCTTCTGTTATACTGACGACTCAAGTAGTTATTTGATTCACTTGATGCCATTTATTCCTCAAGAGTTCCCGATTTCTTCTTATAAAATATTTTATTTTCAATCTACCCTTTTTGTTAAGTTTTTATGTGATATTTTACATTTAATAGGTCCCAATAATTATTAACCATGTGAATAAATTATACCTATAGATCGCAGATAGGTACTCATATTTTTTCCAAACAAGTTTGTTTTTTTTTTTTATATTATTTTTTCCAAACAATTTTAGTTAAAATATCTGACATGTATTAAGAGTAAAAGTTTAAAAAAATACATTTTAGTTTTTTATTTTTCAATCTTTGTGACACGATCTTCAAGTGGTATCAAAATAAAAATAAAAAATATTAAAAATACATTTCAATTCAAAATAGGGAAAACTTTTTAATAATGCAAATGAAATAATATTTTTTTCGATTGGTATTAGTATAAGTCAATTTTTACGTTTAGGATTTTTAGTTAATAACTATCTGATGAAATAATTTGTTCAAAATGTTTTTTTTTGTATTTTATTTTATCACCCAATAAAAATAATCACAGTTTATAAATTTGAAATTTCTCTCCTGAAAAGATGCTGTTTTTGACCTGTACTCTTTATATGCTTATCATGATAGATTTATTACCTTTTATTATAATGTAAAGATACCTAATTTGGGAAAATATTTATATCTAAAATTTATGGAATGGAAAACAATGAAATCGAATTTTAAAATCCGATTATTTATTGAGATTTTAAAGATTTATTTTACGAAGAATCATTCAAAATAGTATTTTAAGACTAAAATGTCAAGGTTTCATTCATCTCTTTCATAAGCAGACAAGTATTTTTACATCTAGGCAGGAATCTCGTGTATTTAAATCAGTTACACATACTTGTAACACGCAATATGAATATATTCAAAATAGAATTGCACAGCTAAAATTAGAAGAAAAAAAACAATATGGGTAAATTCGTCACTTACCCGCTTCCCTGTCGTAGCTGTTAGGGCTCAAGCCGTCCTTGACGGGCCCCACAAACATGGGGCTGAGAATTCGCGGCCACAGTACAGCAAAACAACCAACTATTATCACCAATACAAACATTGATTTCTGCGGTCCGAGACCCATCGTTTCCACATTCGCCATTTTTTATCGTTTGTTTCGCGGTTCGTTTCGTTAGTTTATACACCTCCTAAATACACAGCACGTCCACCCGCTACGAGCAAATCATTACCAAAAGACTAAAATAAAACGCACAGACTCGGAAAACTATTAAAAGTGACAGCCGTCAGGCGGGCAGCGGGCGGCGGGCGCTCTTCTTCTTCTTCGTGAAAACTCAGCGGAAAATTCGCCGTAGATTCTTTAAGTTGGCGGCGCCACCGGCCAACTGCGCATGGCCACCAACCTTCCCATTCAATAGTGGAAACTTTCAAATAATTCCTGAATCAGGTACTATTCGCCGAATTGATTAATTTATTTACGATGCATTGAATATAGATTTCATCTTATAATATTTTTCTTTTCCGTCAAAACGGATCATAACGCATTATATTTAAATTAAAGGCTTAACGGCTCCGCAATAATACGATTAGCTGAAATTTGCATCAGCCACTATTTTTACACCATATGGACATGTTCTTTTTTGACCCCCACCACAATGTATTCATTTTTTATTTTGTATATATTATTCAGAAGAGTTTTAGTGGTTTAAGCTGGCTTGATGTGACACAGCCGCAAAATTTAAAACAATCAGCTATGCCGACATCTTGCCTTCTCAGCCACTAAATTTAGTAAAGTTGCACTGTTTTATTTATAATTTAAATCGTTTTTTTTCAAAGAGATCGCCCATCGACGAATTTATTCCGTGGTTGAGTATTCGGTGAGTCCGAAAAAAATAATTTAAGTAGGTACCCAATTGATCGTTAAAAATATAAAACAAGCACTTCATTTGAAATTTAGAACAATAAATTATTATTAAAAAGGCGTTATGTCATATCAGTCGATGACCACTTCACATGTAGGTAGGCAAATCATTTATCACCTTTGAACAACTGATCATATTTAAAAGAATAACTTTCGTTGACTGTAGGTAGGTGTGGGGACAGGAGACACAATGTTGACAACACAAATGGATCCTCACCCAGCAAGTTCTGCCGCACAATTGAATGGAAAGACAATATGGGTGTTATTTAGCGCCTCCGAAGGTATATTCACCTGTCCCCACCACCGCACAGTGGGGCGGCTGTTAAATAAACGATAAACAATTTCACGCATCATTACTCCATTTTAATGACAATTAAATATTAATTATTATTATATTGAAGACTAATAAGGAGTTACTGTTATTTCTAAATGGCGGATATCCGATATCACGTTCTTTAATTATTGTCACTACCTAGTGAACAGTTTAGTATGCCTGGCGTTCTAAAAAAGTATGTTTCTAATTCTATCTTATATGATAAATCAAAACCAAAATTTTCCGTGGAATCATATATGTATGTATGTGAGTCAGTTTTGTAGGTAATTTATAAATTAGGTATAAATACCTACTTACCTACCTACAGAATTATAAACCACAATATTTTTTATTTTACTTTTTTTAAATATATTAAATAATGAATTTTACAATTTGTCCAAAGAAACGTCACTATCTCGATCACAATGATTTTTCTCAAACTTTCTTCAGACAGGTAGATATAATTTGAAAAATAATCTTCACTGAACCACTAATACGGCCCCCATAGAATACCAAATCCTAATACGGCCTCTGAGACGGAATCGGAACGTACCTACAAACAAATTTGCTGGGAGACGAAATGCAAAACTGTCTAGTTAAGAGAGTAGATATAATAAACATAATCTGGTAATAATAACTAAATTATATCCTATTTTTATATTTCATTGTAATACTGCTAAGTTCAATATAATATAGAGTAAGAAATAGAATATTTTGTAAGCTTTATTTTTATCTTTGCATGCCATTTTATCTTTTTTAGATAAAAACATTTAGGGCGTCCGCAGACGTGGGATTTTAGCTGGGGGCATAAAACGTCATAACGATATATGGAAGTATTCGAGGTGTGTACAAGCGAGACTTTTCAGTTAATATACTTTTATTGAATTTCGGAGCAGTACACTGTATATTTTTTACATTGTGTGTCCGTAATATGTAGTTTTAGTTATTTTGAATAATTCGAATGTCTTTTCGTTTTTTTTTTCTGTCAACCAAATTACAAATCTTTTGAACAGCCAATTGTATTATTATATCAGAAGAATTGCCTCAAGTGTATATAAGAACAAAGAGATGACCATAAAATTTATAATTTTTCATAAAACTAATTATTTTTGTACTTTATTCAATTCGTAACTTTGAAACTTTTTATTATTGTTTAAAAAAATGGAAAAAACTCTGTTCGTGTAAAAAAAATGTAACGCCACTGTTCAGACGAACTCAATGGGCAACGTAAGTAGGTACCTATGTGCTTTATCACACCTCATCTGAGTAATACAAATATTAAAGAAATTGCGTCCGTCGCTAAGTTCAGTAGTTGGCAGACATTATTGTTCTTTACCGTGCTTCCCTTTTGACCAAATAAAGACGGAACTTATTATTTGTTCACCTTCTCTGATTATTACGCGCCTTTAATTTAAATTCAGAACACAATACTTCATTGGTGGGTAGGTAGGTATTATTAGTTAGAACAAAAATCATATCTTACCAAATCATCTAATATCTGTATAGGTTTTACGAAAATGAATTTAATGATAATTCAAATAAATTATAGGCGCGAAAAGAGTTAAAATAGTTATTTTTCAATGTGAAAAACGAAAGCAGTTTTAGAACATTCAAAATTCTTACAAGATTTACAAGATCTGTACTGGCCATGAACCTAAAAACCCCTGGACAGAGCATTAGTGCAATTTTGTATGAATAGCATTGAAGCCATAGACATATGAATATTAGTAGACCTGCCCTAAGTGATTAAAAGCGTATTATCCCCACTCCCCATACCGGTTCCATTGGAGCCGGCTGTGCTCGCGTATGGCCTCAAGTGAAATTTGAAAACGTGACGTCATCATTCTTGTGCGAACTATGGTCGAGGCATCATCGGTTCATTTTACGAAATAACACGGCAAAATGTTGACTTGTACTATGAAAACTTGTAAAAATAGATGTGAAAAAGAGAATAAACCCAATTGTCGTATTACATTCCATATATAAGCATTATTTTACTTTATTTTAAGCATATTCACATCGTATAATATGAATCAGTTCTTACTATCACATCGAGAAACGTCTGGACGCGAAACACAAAGCTGGTTGGTTGCTGGGAAGTAAATTATGAACATTTATAAAAGTGTCTTAACTAAATACTTAAACGAAATATTCGACTCTGAAAATAGAACCGAATTTTTTTGCCGAATTTGGACTTCGCAAATTTGTTCATAACGTGGCGAGTAATTTGCGCTCCCATGTAAAAATGTCTATTCATTCAAAAGCAGATTTTACTTTTAAGAAGTAAATGGTGATATTATAATGCGAGATGCCTATTTACTGTCAGATTGATTTATTGACGAATCACAGTCAGCTTCACTCCCTTCGTTCTTCAACAGTTGATTTTACCCCTCGCCATTATCTTCTCGTCTATTAATTCCTATGTCTGTGATTGAAGCCAAATCTAGGGTGAAGGGAAATTGCATGTCAACCATCTTGTATAACAAACTTGAAATGATTTGTATGCAAAGTGGTGCAAAATTAAATATTATAATTTTATTTTTGTGTTGTTAATGCAGTTGATGCTTATGATTTTTGGGGTATTTGATGAGACAAGGAATAGGATGATTTGTATGCAAAGTGGTGCAAAATTAAATATTATAATTTTATTTTTGTGTTGTTAATGCAGTTGATGCTTATGATTTTTGGGGTATTTGATGAGACAAGGAATAGGAAATCTCAATTAAAAATTTAAGTAGGTTTTGACATTGTTCATAAATCTCCCCCCTCACGCCGCGGCTTCAAATTGTTCTCGAATAGCTCCGTCCAGGGATTTTTAGGTTCATGGTATCTATAAAGAGGAACAAAACAAAGAAACACCCTTTTTCACAGAATATGAAAGTGTATTATGTACTCGAACCATACGGTCATTACACTCATTACCTACGTAACTCTCTATGAATGAAAACTATAATAATACATTATAAGATTAGATATTATTATCAAGTAATTTGTTCGATAGGTGTTGATAAGAGAGATGGGGAGTCAAACACATATTCTAATTTTGCTACCGAACTACCCGCCAATTAATTTGAACCATTATATTTTTTTAATATGGTTTTCAAATGTCATAAATAAAATTATAATAGATGAATAGATTAAAAAAATAAACGTCCCTCCTTATACTAATTGTTTATGGCAACACCGTTAACGAAAGTAGGCGGGTAGTCAAGTACTTACGTACGAATAAAATTTTCCAAAACGGAAGCGCAACAACAAACGAACAAACGCTCATTTCGAAAAGCTGCCGCCATTAATCGCTTGGAATTATCTCTTAGGAAATAAAAAGAGGACGTGGAGATGGGTGATTAAGCATGGCCAACCATCGGGCCAACCTTTTAGGGATGCGTTGGCGAAGTTTTGGATTGGGTTCTATAATAAGTGAGCCTATTAGGGATTGTAGTCGTGATTGTGGACACGGAATCAACGACGGTAGACATTGCTGCGCGTACGGGGCGGCGCGCGGCGAGCAGGAGTCACCGCAAGCCGTTGCCATTGTCTTGCCGGAGCTCTTCTTGGAATATATTTAAATTTATTAGGAGCGCGTATTGGTCAATCCGTCTACGCACTTATGAGTCTTTGCGCTGACGAGATATAATTATATTATATGGACACCAGGGGCGGGACCAATTCAGTTACAAAAGGTTATGTAGGTACCTACCTCCGTCCTAAGTCCTATATATCTGATATACAGACGAAACATTAAAATAAATAGTGCTGAAAACCATGAAATAGACTTAGATACATAAGGAGTAGAACATTCTACATAACTCCCCTGCCTTCAGCCATTTTCAAAGATACTTCCTTAGCTGAGAAGCTTCTGCAGGTACGTTCATTTGCAGTCATTTCATCTACACGCTAACCTCACACTCCACAATAATATATGTTAGGTTGGGTTGTTGATTTGAATCCATGCATTGGTTGATTAGAAGCATAATAACAATAATCTTTGTTTATTTCAGCTGAACAGAGCGGTGAGTGCAATACCCCGTCTGCCATGTAAAAGCATACATCTAAATAAATTACATGATATTAAATTGTAAATATAATAAAATGATAATACTACGCGGTGGCTTGAGGGAAATTTTCCATCTATAGTGTAGGGTCGCGCTCTGCCACTGGGCGACGGCCTGGACAAGAGTGTTTTCCGATCTCCGGTAGTACTGACTCGTCCCGGCTACTCCGTGGCGCATCAAAGTAGCAAACCCATGCACCCTTCCCTCTGATATGTATGATTTTTTTTACATTCGAACGGTCCCTAATTCTCGGCGCGTTTTACGTTTTTAACAGATTGTAATCAGCTGACAAGCTAGTGAACATGTAATTTTTGTACATTCATTCATTGTTCAAAAGGTGAAACTAGAACCGGCGTATAACGTGAACAGTTGAAATGTCAAAATTCAAAATGATGCTTATCGACAATTTGATGGACATCAAAAGTGACGAATGTTTTAAACACCCCGACCAGAGTAGATACCTACCCATTTTTTGTTGGTAAGCTAATAATATAAAATAAAAATATACATATTATAAGTTATGTATCGGTGCCTACGCCACTGTCTGTTACTCGTCCATATTGTCAACAGTTGTAGGTATTGGCAATACTTATGCGAAACAGTGCCTATGCAGTGACGTGCTTGATGGTCTAATGGTCAGCGTACGCGGCTGTTTTGCCGGGGTTCGATGGCTGGCGAGTGCTGCCTGAAGAGATGATAGATAACTACACCTACCTATATCACCCAGCAAAACAACAAACAATGACTGCGAAATAAACCCTCCATGAAAGATGAAAGCATAATCATTTTAATAATGTTTTAAATATGGACAGATACACGAATCGTTTATCGGGAAACGGCCTGCAATCCATTTTTACCCGGATTTCCAATAATTTGAAGAGATTCGCAATACTTATTTTTCTACGTATAGGGTAGGTACCTAACCAAATTAGAAGGACATCATAAAATGACCAAAAATCATAGAATAAAGAGGAACACAAGAAATGCCACGTGGATGCGTTTCGTTGTTCAAAATTCCGACCATTATTTGCTTAAATTTCATCGATCATTATAAAATTCAAACAGGATGGCAATATATGATGAGGAAAGTAAAGAAAGTAGAAGGAAAGAGACAGAGCGCGAGCTAAATGTGCTAGAACAAAAAGGTTCTAAGTCGGTGGCGACACTCGTTTCTATTCAAATGTACATGGAAAACTTTTTTGGTGCATATTATCTAATCTATTCAGTTGTTTTAGAGTAGGCACTGATACCCCACTCAAATTACAAAAAAACTAAGGAATTATATAATTTTATAACTTTGGCAAAACTGCGTAGTACACGAAGGGCCACCGGCCAAGCGCGGAATTTAGTTTGCCTAGCTTAACTAATTATAAATGGAACAAAACTTCAATATATTTGGCGTATCATGAAGAAGGAAAATAGGAGGTTACCCAGGAACGGTTCGAACTGAGTTTACCGATCGAATTCGCGAAGAAAAGAACTCTCGTGTAACCGGGACCTAAGACTAACTTTTAGAATTAAAATGGTACATCTTTATGTTTTCTCTATCATTAGCATGGAAATCTCGACACTAAACCAAACATTACCACAAAAGATAGAAGTCTTTGAAATTTGCGCAGGTATACAGTAATACAGTGTACGGAAACGGTAGTAGGGTAGACTGGGGATAACAGTTTTGTTTTAACTGCATATAGTGGAGTAGGTATCTTTTGTATTTATAGGTAAGATGTTTACACAATTGCAATGATAATCTATCTAGTTCCTAAATAAAATTCGTTGAGTGGCGACAACTCGTACATGTAAGCTACAATAACCACTTACACGAGGAAGTGTGGTTCGATTGACTCGATTGGGGTTCGATTGAAAAGTATGTGGAGGAAATTGAAACACTTAAATATGTTTGGAATGATTGAAGTAATTTTAATCAGTTTTTGACATTTTCGTTATAATAACAGTGCTCAATGAAATAGTGAATGGTCGATAAATATTTGTTAAACTATAAATGTAAATGTCTTGATATTAAACATCTTAAAATCATCGTTTCCGTGCGGGAAGTAAGACAAAGGGGTGTGGCGGCGTTGATGTCACCCGAATCCTTCCTACTGCGAACGAACTCAACGAACTAGTCGAAGGTGACCGGCAGCCGCGCGCCGCTGCGAAAATTCTCCACGAGTTTTTAACATTAATAAGTCAATTTACACGACTGCTGATTATGGTAAAACCCTACTTACCGATGAAAGATTATAGGTACGCTATATTATATCTCAGTGTGCATGTAGGCATTTTGAAGTTATCGCCGAAGACACGATCCCGGCGACCGCTTGTAACCGATTGATGCCCATGATATAGTTTAGTGGACAATGAACCTATATGCGTGGCCCATACTTCGACCGCCAAAGCTGGCTCTATATATCTACCTCAATGCTTAAAATATGTTTTTTTTTTTAAAATTATGTCCGTTTAAGTACTATGAGTATTTGATGTAATCGATATAGTTTTAAGTTAGAATTTTTAGGTCAAATTTCAAGAAATCAGTCGCTATGGGTTTACCAGCTGTTATTAATAACATTCTCAACCAAGATTACACAAATAATAATCTAGGGAAAAAAATGGAAAATTATGGAAAAAATAAAAAAATACTTATGGAAAACGTAGCAGACGTTGTGACTTCGATAATCACATTTGAAATCTCCCACTTGCAGGTAACAGATTGCCCCACCAAACTCCCTCTCCATACTGTGAAATAATATATTTTTGAATTAAGTACCTTCTTTGTCGATCAATGTTTAGATCAACGTTCTATTCATAAGGCTTATAACTTTCATACTGTTAGGAAACACCTCAAATGCTGGGTTCAAAATGGCTGTACTCTCAAACTCAGAATGGCGGTCACGTTCCAATTTCTACCGTGATAATATATCTTGCTTCCGATGGGGCGAGCTTTTAAACAAAATAAATAAATTTAAGAAGGAATAAGGTCCCACTGCGAGCGGAAATGAGTCACATCCGTCATATAAAGAAACGTGTCTGGATTTTATATCCACCTGAATTAAATTTATAAATTAACGATGCCACAAATTATCAGATTTATTGAGATTTTATCGTTGGTCTGACTTATTGCTAGTGATAGATACCTATAAGTTAAGTATCGCCATCTCTTTCAACTCCCCACACCCACCAGCTTCACAAAACCAATTGAGTATCTACCTTTGTGGTAAATATATTATTGCGTAATCCGTAAGTAGGTAATGTATTAGTGAGTAGATTTTTATTGAAGATACAAGCTACAATTTGAAGATCTAAGCTACAAATCGAAGATCTAAGCCATAAATTGAAGATCAAAGCTAAAAATTGAAGGGCTAAACTCCAAATTGAAGATCTACAAATCGAAGATCCGGTAGATATACCTACGCTAAAAATTGAAGATTGAAACTATAAATTGAAGATCTGAGCAAATTGAAGATCTAAGACATAAATTGAAGATCAAAGCTACAAATTGAAGATCTAAAATACAAATTGAAGATCTAAACTACAAATTTAAGATGTAAACTCCAAATTGAAGATCTACAAATCGAAGATCCGGTAGATATACCTACGCTAAAAATTGAAGATTGAAACTATAAATTGAAGATCTGAGCAAATTGAAGATCTAAGACATAAATTGAAGATCAAAGCTACAAATTGAAGATCTAAAATACAAATTGAAGATCTAAACTACAAATTTAAGATGTAAACTACAAATTGAAGATCCGGAAGATCTAAGCTACAAATTGAAGATCCGGAAGATCTAAGCTACAAATTGAAGATCTAAACTACAAATTGAAGATCTAAACTACAAATTTAAGATGTAAACTACAAATTGAAGATCCGGAAGATCTAAGCTACAAATTGAAGATCTAAACTACAAATTGAAGATCTAAACTACAAATTAAAGATCTAAACTACAAATTGAAGACCCAGAAGATCTAAGCTACAAATAATAATAGTAATTCTGGCAGTGTAATAATATAACTTGTTACTTTACCTGCGTGAAATTTATGCATGCATAATTCCGTCTTGTATTTCAGATATATTTTTCGATTTGTAGCCTAAATCAATAATTGCGCAATACTTTCACGTGTATTTCGCCGCAAGTTATGGTGGCCCGTTAACCCAAAAGCAGGTAACGTTGTTTTTCTATCAACACAAGGAATTACGAGTAACTCAGGAAACACCTAGGACGGGTTGATTCACGGAATTTGAATAATTCATCAAATTTCACAGTTGATTTGCAAGATTCTATCCAAGTTCTGTTATTATATCACTATTGGCCAGTTGCTTCACAAAACTGAAATCACGACAGAACTTGAATAGAACCTTCACATAACTTGAAAATCAACTTTGAAATTTGAAAAATTGTTCAAATTCTTTTAAACAATACGTCCTTAATGTTACTAATTTAACGACGTTTGTTTAAAACCTCGGTAGATATTCATGAATACGCAAGTTTCGAGAATCCCATGAAATGTCCAACATCCGCCGCGCTCTTACGTGACTAGCTAATTTACAAAACTGTCACGTGTGAATCAAAATATTTACCATTTACCTACATACATACGCGGGACAATCGCCATGTTCTATTCAAACAACAGTGGTTACTTTGCTGGATACAGCGTTAGTGGCTACATAATATTACATTACATAGCCTTTGGGTAGGTACCTATTATTATAATGGTAGATTTTGCGAATAAATAAATAGGTACCTACTTACTTACAGTATTTACCCTTCTATACGATACTACACATGAACTCCCGAGAGAGGTCATCGAAACAATGTTTTTATATTGTGTGTTTTAATATTATATGTAGATATAATACTTATTTATTTTGTGGAACTGTGTACAGTTAAATTTAAAGTTATTATTGTATATATTCAATGTATTAATTCAATTATAGAACAAGAAACAAAAGACTAATTATTCATTTGGAAATATCTCACTTTAGTCAAATTTGAACAATACGATAAACGGGAAAACTTGACATAGTGATAAAATAACCTTAAATAATTCCGGACAATTTATATGGTAATAAAATTAAAAGCAATTTGATTTTAATTTTAAATAACCATACAGAAGTAATAATATAACTAGATTGTCTGTAAATGGCCTCACCACAGTTTGAAAATGCCCTCAGAAGGCGAAACTGCTGTCACGCGTAGTAATAATAATAATTACACAGCAAAACTTGTTTATAAATAAACTGTTTTTCATAAATTGCAAATGAATATTTCAGAAAAAATTTACAAATGAAAAATAAAAAAGAAATAATACTGACTATTTTATTTATTTAAAATTGCCAACTTTCCTGGGTCACGATTACGGACACCTAACAGTTGACAAATGCGTTGGGTTCCCACCAAATGCATTGGGTTCAATTCCTCTCATTTCACAAGAAACATATTCCGCTTATATTGCTAGTAGGGGGTCATTCGTTATTCGATCATTGTCGTTCGTAACCCGGGAATTCCTTAAAAAAATAAAGAAAGAATCTGACAATATTTTAAATAAATCTTCCCACTTCCATCGCTTATTCTCCTTTCGTATAGTTAGGGGGTCAGTGGGGAATATCTTATTCTCCTTTCGTATAGTGAGGGGGCCAGTGGGGAATATCTTAGGTCTGCGATCCAGTTAAGTCCCCTGCGGAGATAGGAGTGGCCCCCGGGGACCTCGTTCATTCCTGTGGGGAATTAATTGAGCAAGAATTCTTTCACCACATGACTCTTTCAGATCACTATTTTTATTTATTTATAATGCAAATAACATACAGAGGATTAACATAAAAACAACAACAAAATAAGAGACAATACAATTACCTAGAAATCGGACCAGAAAACGAAGTGCAAATTTCTTTAACCTCTTTAAAGTTCGAGCTACTTTATCACATAGATTTTCTGCCTTAGGTGTAATACTAATGATTGGAATAATTTATTTATTGTTTTCCCATTCGTTGAAATCATCTGAATTCAACAAGATTCATTCATTCTAAAATATGTAGAATATATTGAACGATACCTACGGGTCTAAAATATGTAAAATATATTGAATGATACCTACGGGTCTAATATGTGGAATATATTAAATGATACCTACGGGTCTAAAATATGTAGAATATATTGAACGATACCTACGGGTCTCAAATATGTAAAATATATTGAATGATACCTACGGGTCTAAAATATGTAGAATATATTTAATGATACCTACGGTTCTAATATGTGAATTGACATGACAAGGTATAGGAGAATAAGCGGACTAGTTTAATGAGTATAACAATTCGGGAGGTGTTTATGGATTCCGACGCCCCAGGAACCATTTATTGGTTAACCAACACCTCTGCCAAGTGGTTCGCTACGTTTGGTTAGTAAGCAGGGGTGCCCGACGCCTGGTTCATGGGGTGAGGTTGTGCCAGGTATTGGCGGGGGTTGTCTGATCGGGAGTCGAATTGGGAGAGGTCGGCTGAGCGAGACCCTCTCAAGCAGAAGTATGTCGACCCATCGCCTTGCAACGCAGTGGGAGAGATGTGAATTAATATGTTAGTGTTAATTTTCGTCTCTCTTTACTTCCCAGAACTCCTTCATCCCTAAATATGACATAGATCCTTCTATATTTGACCGGTTAGTCGGGTTCAATCTTCTGCTAGCTAAATCATACATCATTGGCCAAGCATTTTCCAACTGTAGTTAGTAGGAGAAATTAAAATATTGGAGGTTATTCGCAACCAGAGAATATTTGTAGTATCCTTAGTAACCCTAATTAGTGAAACCCCCCCCCCCATTTTAATGATTGTTTGAATGTATACACACATTCCAATTCGCCATTGCAAGATGCGCTGACGAAATGACGAAACTTACATAGTAGGTAACGACTTAATTGAAAGTAGAACATGGCTCCAGCTCGCGGCTGGACGTGTCTTGTCATCAAAACACGTAAAAACACCGTTCTTAGCTTTTACACTTTCGGAATAACGACTTCATGCTTCATGTTTGTTACTTTATGCGTTGATCCATTGCACTTCAAGCAGGGCCGTCACGAGGAACATAATCGCCCTAAATAGGTACATATATGGTCCTTGATTAATGCATCCATATCGTCTCCATTTTTAACCTCTCTTGTTTTGTGATCTAGGAGGTTTTGGTTTAACGCGATGGGTCTTTTTCGTGTTTTTCTTTTTTTATTTTTTTTTTATAAATTTACAACTTCATTACAACAAACTCATTACAACAATTTAAGAGTGTAGATATTTCGAGGCTGATTGCGAAAAAACGAACTGCATAATCAATTATCAAATTATTTTTCGTCTTTGAATTGGGGAGTGGTGTTATTATGTTTTATAATGTGTAAAATTTCATTAATTGAGGTATATAATAATTAACAACAAATAGTCATAAACCTAGATTATAAATTTATATACAGGGTGTATCGGCAAGTACCCGACAAACTTTAACCAGCTATTCCTCAGCACATTTGGAGTAAAAAATGTTATCGGCGCTTTGCTGTCCGGTAACATTTTTTTCCCATTAAAAACAAAAAATAAATTAAAAAATCCACACTCCGTCACTGTCATTTGCATTGTTTCTCGTGTCCAACAGCTGTTATTAGCAAGTGTGTCAAAAAGTGTCCTCGCTCTTTCGTACACACTAAATAATAATAGTTAAAAATGAGACGAATGGTGCCGTGTCATTTCGTTGTGATTTTAAAAGCGCGCCAACGTAGGTACGTACGTACATTATTCAACGAAACTCGAACAAAATATTGCCAGACGGGTTTTCAAACTTTGACAAAGGATAAAACATTGGTGACATGTGGTGAAAATATGAATAGTAATTTTTTTATTAAAAAAAAATGTTTCCGGACAGCAAAGTGCCCATAACATTTTTTACTTCAAATGTGCTAAGGAATAGCTAGTTAAAGTTTGTCGGGTACGTGTCGATACACCCTGTATAATATAATATAATTAAGAAAATAAGAAATATAATTAAAAATATAACTTAAATAATATAATGGTTATTAAACTTAAGAAATAGAAATAAAAATAAATGTACTTAATAGGTAGGTAATTATTATTAAAACATAACATTTATGAATATCCGTTGTAAAGCACCCTTGAAGTGATTTAATCACCAAACGTTGCTACGTAATGTTGACCATGCGAAAGTAATTATTTATTTATTTGTAAAACATCTAAATTAGTACAGTCGCAGGTAGACCTACTCCAAAAATAGTAACAATTTGTAGAATAATTTTTATAAGCAATAATTATTAGCCTGAAACACTCATCCACATTGAAAAATCTCCTGATAAAAGATACATGACGCCAACGGGACATGAACCCGTGTCCTTTCGATTTCCGGTCGACAGCTCTGACCACTGAGCTATGGCGGCTTATCTCTTATCCGCGAAATAATTCAATATATACTAGTGATTCATTAAAAAATTACTGCTTATTACATTTTTTCACCTGAAAACAACCAACTTTTTAAACTTCCGATTTTATTGTCCGGGTTAAATCTTCCCCATAGGAAAAACTAAACCCTTCCACACACTTTTCCACAAATGATCATCTAGCCAATCAACATTATGTAAGTGCATTATATAAGCAAAATAAATACAAAACAATACAAGAACAACACGTCAACTCACCAGAGATCAAATGGGAAAATAATTCACCGACTCCAGATATTTTCATATCAGAGGGTTCGGCTCGGTAGAACTTCTAACAGGGCCTATAAATCCTACTGATCCCTCAACATAAATATTTAAAAATTCTTTTGTTATCCTACATGTATTCAAAATGACCGACTTTTGCATCTTTAGGGTAGTTCCGGGGGAGATGGCCCTAGTAACTTTAAGACTCTATTGTGAAGGAATTATGATGAATAAAACATTTAATAACTATAGAACATAAACTTTATTTATTAATCTTATCAAATATTAACGGTAAATCACTTCAACTAATGAAAACAATATAATTTTAAACTTTAAAAAAAACTAGGACTGGCCATCTCTCCCAGAGTGTCCGGGGGTGATGGCCATAGTGGTTGGGGGGAGATGGCCAGTACTTTTTTTGCCTTTCCCTTTGCCCTTGTGACATTTTAACTCCATTCTTTTCTTATTGCCGCAATAAGAACACATGTCCTCAAACTCGGTGCAATTTTCATGCACCCAAAGCATGCAAATATTGCATTGTATCCAATCTTCAACTAATTGTGTCCTGTAACAATTATCACCGCAACCTCTTCAATTATCTTTCTCTCTATCTTCAGATTCACTTTCAGAGGTATCGTTGAAAACGATGGGAATTTCTTCACAGCTGCTATCAGACAACCTACGAATTGTCTTTAGTTTCTTAACAGTATTTTTTTTCTTAGGTCTTTCAGTCTTAATTTCTGTTTTTATTATTATTTTTTTTTTTATCTTTCTTCCCTTTTTCTCCTATTCATTTTCTTTCATTTTTCGTTTTTCCATATGCTCTTTAGATGTCAAGAGAATGCTTACTTGTTTGGCTCGTTTCCGAACCTGGTTTAGTTTTACAGGCAGTGGAGATACTTCGTTCAGTAATCTAGTCGGTGTTGATTGGTCCACAGTCTGAAAGGATGTACTTGGGCCTGAATCTGAAATTGATTGGACCTGCGCTGCATGTTCGATGTTTCTTTCAATAGGTTGCTCGATGTTCTCACTAAATGCGTACTCCGGAATGGCTCCTGGATTTAATGGGAAAACTCCTGCTGCCCTGAATCCCGATATTGCATTTCCACTTGTCGCTGATTTTTCCCAGGCTTGGTTTAATAAGAAGCCAAATTGTTTTCTTGATAGACGGCGTCCGGGGTGCTGTTTCATCCATAACCTGCAGGATTCGTAGAAGAAAGTTTTCACAGACTTGAACACAGCCACATCCAGTGGCTGTAGATAGTGGGATGTGTGTGATGGCATTGACAGTAAAATGATGTCATTATCATTAGCAAACTCCAGAATTTTAACTGAGTTGCAGTGTGTAGAATGACCGTCCAGCAAAAGAAGCACTTTGCCATCTGGTTTTCGAGGGAAGAAATGCGATTTCATCCATTCTAGAAATATGTCAGAGGTTATATAGGCAGATTTTTGTGACATATAAACCACTGAACCTGGAGGCAGTCCATCTTCAAATTCAGGTTTCTTCCTTTGCCCTTTCATAATACATGCAGGAGGTATAAAATTACCTCCAGCATTGCAGCAACCAATTACCGTGATCGTTTCTCCTTTTTCTGTAGACGTTGACATAGCTACAGCTTTGGAGCCTCTTTCAGCCAAAACGTGACTTGGTCGATTATTCAATTGCAACCCAGACTCGTCCATGTTGTAAATATGGCCAGGTTTATTTATTAGGTCATTATCACTGAGAATCCTCTCAAGCATTTCAAAATAGGCGTTTACTTCTGCTTTATTCATCCCCTGACTTCCAGCATATGACACCCCTTTTGATTTATTTAATGAAATATTGGAATTCCTTCTCAAAAACAATTGAACCCAATCATAGCCCGCCTTCTCAGATTTCATATTGAATCTGTGTTTAATTCCTAATTGCTCAGCATACTTGAATTAAATTCTTCTTAAATCATCGATAGTCAATGGAAAGCCTCTCGATTGCATGTCTTTTATATGCTTGCTCAGTCTTTTTTCGTTATCTGCACCAAAGGTTGATGATGGTCCCATAGATCCCTTTGTGTAGTTGTTTTGTTTTAACCTTCTTTCTAGTGTTTTTTCTTGGGATATGGTAGATAAAAGAGGCACTATAAACAGTCATCCCTCCACTTTGTACTTCTTCCATAGCATTTTGTAAGTCTTCTTGGCTCCAGGCACCTCGTCCAGCAGCTACCTTCCGTATGTATTGGTTAGGCATCTGTAGAAAATATTAAATATTAAAAATAAATTAAAATTAGGACATTAAATTTTATGGCTATCTCTCCCGTAAATACTATGGCCATCTTTGCCGATTGTCCGGGTGAGATGGCCACATGACATAATAAAAGCAACTTCTCAATTTATTAGTTAATTTTGAGGTTAGAACACGAGAAAGTTTTTTACTTCACAAAGAAATCACGAAAACGGGCAAAACTTTGAAAACTTTAACGTAAGTATGTTAATATCTTAACCCCTTAGTTTAAATCAAACGTGTTATTAAAAAACAATGTCAAATTACTCACCTTTCCATAATTTTTACGCACAAAACTCCGCTACTTGTTGTCCGTGCCGAAACGAAGCGAACTAAGTTAAAAGAAGCGCCATCTATGAATTATTCCTAGAACTTTTTTCCATTGGCCATCTCTCCCGTACGGCCATCTCCCCCGGAATTACCCTATATATAAATTTTTTGATAGATCTAATACGCCTAAATTTTTAATGAGAGAGCTAGGTATAATGCCAGTAGCCGAAATAACGAATAATGGTAATATTTTTATAGTCTGAGAATGCCAAATTCTTTTTATTTCATTTCCTAAATTTGTGTATTTTCTTATTTTTTCACTAATAGATTTTTGAATATTACTTAGTTTGTTAGTTAGTTTTATCATAATATATTTTATAAAATTCGTTTTCTAAAAATGAATTTGGTTCGTATTCATAATATGGCAGTCAATCAAGTTATGTTTAATTACCAAATTTTGGTGAATTATTTTTAAAACTTGATTGTGCCTAAATGTATACTTGGACGGTGCTAATATAGAACATCCCGATATAATATGTTCTATAGTTTCCGGAAAAGCCAACCATTTTCTACACAAATCATCAATTTGATTTGTATCTTTGATTATATGCTTTCTATAATTTTTAGTATTAATGACTCTATCCTGAATGGCAAGCATAAATCCTTCTATTTCTGCGCTCAACTCTCCAATACTCAATCATTTGTTTGACGAAAATTTGTCAACATACGTTTGGTTGAGATAAATGAAGTGTTTTGCGTGTAAAATTTTATTTGACCAGGAATCTAATAATTACTGGTTGGGATTTATAAAAATATTGGCATTCTCATCGTATAAATTTAAAGGTGTAATATTTCTATCTGCCTTGCAAATTATTTTGTGCATTTCTGAGCTATGAGCTTTCCTATGGAAAAAAGTTCTTAGCATTTCTACCTGATTATGTTTCAAAGAAGTTATTTTGACTATACCTCTACCTCCTAAATTTCTAGGTAAATTAACTTATTCTATAGCTGAATTTGGATGATGGCAATTAAACTTTGTTAGCGTAGTTCAAATTAATCTTTCTAAGTTATCTAAATCTGTATTAGACCATTTAATTATGCCAAATGAGTACGTTATTAGAGGTATTGTCCAAGTATTTATTGCTTTTACTAAATTTTTAGCAGATAGATTTATATTATTATTATTGTTAAAATTATATGTATTGACGAGAGAAATCCGCCATCAATAGGATCTAGTCCTTCCAAAGCCGCTGTGCCCATGTGATGCACAGTGGGGCCTTAAAATACGTCGATGTGTGAATGCGAAAAGTGCAGACTACCGAATCACATAATACTACCGCATCATATGGGCATAGTGGCTTTGGGAGGACTTAATCCTATTGTGGTCAAAGAATGTCCGCTGAATTCATTCCCCAGCGGGATTGATGAGGTCCACAGGGCGACTCCTACCAAAGCCTGCAAACTCCGGAGTTTATAGGGTTTGATATAGTTAACTCTACGGGTGGCATGAGAGTAACAAAATACATTGTTTACGATGTGTGACGTACACTTGATTGGTTAATAAAATAAATAAAATATGATATGATACAAAGATAAATAAAGCGATTGAAATTTGAAAACAAAAGCAATCTATTACGCTTACTCTTGAACGTTGTGATAATAGATAATAAACATGTATATTGTTTAAGGTTGACGCGCGATCAATGATAAGTTGCATCACCTAATTTAGGGGTATACTTGTAGTTCAGTTTAGCAGCCCCTTGGTACTTGCGCCCAAGTGCTAAGACACAACGCACATAATGACGTAACGGCCCTAGCGGCATATTCGTTGTGCAATATTGTATAAATGCTAACTGTTAAATACACAGCGTGTTGTTATGAAAATGAGCACATTTCTTTCCGAGAATGTAAATAAATATAAAACAATACGATTAACATGTTTCCTAGAGGGTGTAAACTTTCTAAATTTTGATTGCACACCAGTTTCGTGATATACCTACTACCCTACTAACTACAAAGGTACTTATATATTTTTTTAAATTAAATATTACCAAACCATGCGTTTACTGCGAGACTACCATAAATTTGTGGAAAACCACGGAGAAAACAATTACCAAAAGCAATGCACGTAGCATTATTCTCATGTTGTTGGCACTTTGAAAAAAAAGGCTTAATTCAGTAATAGAACGAGTAACACCATGTATTACAGTAATGTCCTGGTGAAAGACCACCATTCCGAAAAGAAACGTTTTTACCATATTTAGTGAGCAGATCAGAATAGTCAGATACTTTTAAACCTCACTTTTCTACATCTCCTCCCTGCCTCACTTCTTTCAGCCTCACAACGTACCTAAATTGGGGATAGGTAGGTAGGTACCAAAGGACTGGCACCGGAAAGTTGATGCCAATGGTTGGTGCGATACCTTTTTTACATGAACTATACAGGGGAGGCATATCATTTCAAATTGTACCGGCAAATTGTTCTCAGGAACTCAAAAACCAGTCGTACAAACAATCCGTTCTCATGTGACAAATGTCAATCCCGTAATTTCCCGCATTTCCCGACTGTGCACCGGTGTCGAAGGGATCAAAGACGCTAGTTCCTCAAAGCATCTTCCATTGAAACGTGGTAGAACAAGGACAGTATTCAAACATGTGCTCTAATCTATCAAACGCTCGTTTCTGTACGAAGTCGAGGGTTTTTCCAAGTATTTTAGTACCTACGCACATTAAAAAAGTCCAGGGCTTTATTTTGCACTGTTATCCTCAATATTTACACTGGCGACGCCACATATTGTAAAGACGTGTGACGATCTGTACTTTAAAAAATAATTACTTACTAGCCCGCCGTCCCAAGGGTCGGAAAGCAATCTACATAAACTGAATGCTGCAAGTCCTGAGCAGAAAATTAAGTTCGTCATAGTAAGGTAACTGTCTATTGCTTACCACCCGTCAGGGTACAATAAGTACATGGTTTTCCAATAAGAGGTGTTATTTTGAACAGCTTGCTATTTCAGTAGATGTTACTTTTGAAGCTGTAATTTTTTGACATTTGACAAATAGAAACTACGCCATTAACAAAAATGGAACAATACACGCTTCAACAACTCATTGAAATTATTAAAATTCACTTGAGTGAATCAAATGCAAATCATCTTGAGTGTTGAGGCCCATTTCCACCTCGGTGGCTTCGTCAACAAGCAAAATTGTTGCATCTGGGGCTCGGAAAACCCAAGAGTTATTGCTGAAAAGCCTCTCTATCCTCAACGTGTGACTGTTTGGTGCGGTTTATGGTCCGGCGGAGTCATTGGACCTTACTTTTTCGAAAATAAGGCTGGAGCAACAGTTACGGTGAATGGATTGCGCTATTGAGAGATGATTAATGATTTTTTATGGCCGGAATTGGATGGTATTGATCTACCTACGGATCTACCTATCTATCTACGGCACTACGAGCCACACAATCAACGAAACCATTGATCTTTTACAATTGAATATCAAAATAACACATCTTATTGTAAAACCCTGTACTATCTGTACTACTTCAAAATTGAATTAATTACTTAGATTGATAAATAATATCTATCTTCCTATTGAGCTGACAAGATTGGACAAGTAAAACATAATTTTAAAGCTCGCCCATCGAGGATATGAAATAATAAACCTCCATTTAGTTTCCATTTATGACGCCCATTGGAAGGAAGTGTTAAAGGACGTGATTGTAATTTGAATGGCGAATCGTCTGCCTGACCAAATATAAAAAATACACACAATAAATTGACTGAAGGTAGAATATTAAATAGTTCGGGCTGTTGGTTATGCTGATGGCCGGACAAAACTCTTATAAGGACAAGGAAAACCAACTAGTAACAATAATTATTGCACGTGCATTGTGAGCATGCTATGCTTTGCAAAGAATAGTCGAAGACATTAACACATTTGGACTAAAATTTATTTTCAAAATTAAACTTTATTTGTTTTTATGTACATCTATTTGAATGGATGAATGAAGTGGAATCTTGGAAGTTGAAATTAACCCATTTCCCGGCATCCGATCGAGCTGAAACTCGGCAGATAAACTCTTTGTCGATGACAATGCATTATATCAACTTTTATTTGCATATTTCTCTCAAATTAGATGATATTATAAAATTTTACAGCAGTTTATTAAAACGAAATAAATCTCGGTTCCATCGAATCAGAATCCATTATTTTTTTAAAGTTCGGTTTTAAGGCGATGCCATACGTAGTAATGCAAAATCACGTGTTTTTGGTTTGAAAATTTGGTCGCCTAGAAATGTTGCAGATGCTTTAATTAAATACTGCGAGTAGAATACATCTTGATCTTTGAAATAATCGAGTATTTTTTATTTAAGTCTTTTTATAAGCCCAGAAAAAAATAATGTGTAGGCCTATGAAAACTGCTTTAAAGTTCCAAATCTCCTACTTGCGAACCCATTTTCGGTTATGATTTATTGTATAATGTGGCAAATTAAGTTATTTATAAAATGATCGGAAAAAAATAAATATTTATGCTTGAAAATCCACAAAATAAAATAAAAGGCACTGGCCATGTTTTTCTCTTGCATAAATCAAAACAGGCGGATGGTGTTAAGCGGGAATTTAAACCTTATCGCCATCTACGTAAGGGTTATTATTGATAGCGGCTTAATTTAAAACATTACACGACGTAGTGCATCGCCTTAAAAGGAATTTTTCAGCAGTTAAGAGCCAGTCCCTGGAGAGGATGGTACAATCCTCATTCAAACCAAACAAAAATTAATACATCTGATTTATTATAGTAATAAAACGGATCATAATCAGATTAGCTTAGTGGTTAAAAGACAGAGATCGTTCGATCCCTCATTGCGACCGTCACTTTTTTATTTGATTTATTAATATTACATTCTAATCTTCAATGATTAAATATTATATTGATGGGTATAACCTTCCAAAGTTATTCAAATAAATTAAACATACATAGGAACTTAGGTTGCTGAAAAATCGCGTTTGTGTTTACTACACCCAGGCAAAATGTGTTCAATTCCTCGGCTGGCTAGTTCTCCATCACAACGCAAGCAACATTTTTCCGCTTACTGTTGTGGTAATAGAAAATTTTCAAATATTCTCAGGTTATTCGTAACCGAGGAATGTTTGTCTTTCTTTTTAAAATAATGTAAGGGTTCGCATTGAAATGGCCAGGGACGATTTCATCAAAAGACTAAACCGTAACCGAAGTCAAAATTTAATAATCACAATCGTTCATTGTTATATTATTTTCTCTATTATTCCGTATAACTTGGAGTATTCCAGAAGGACAACTCCGATTCTAATTTAAAAATTAAGATTTTTTCGTTAACTGCGATTTCAGTTCTCTCGGATGACAGCGAAAAATTCGTTGGTTGATTTTAAGGTCATTCTTATCTTTAAGTAGAACTGAACCGCCCCTTTGGACACTAAGCCAAGAATTAACACAAGCCTTTGAATGTGGATAAGTACCTATTTATGTAGGCGCATCATAAATTCCAAATTCCTCTTGCAAGGTTCTGTTCTTGTTCTTCTTGACTCTGTTCAGCATTTATAGAGGATCGTACATTACGAAGAGGAAAATAAAAAGGAAAAACAAAATCAAATACGTTCCCATTGCAGCGTACAACACAAGAACAGAATTTAGAGATTCAGGCAGTTTTGACGAGAGACAATGAGCAGTGAAACGGGAAGGTGGTCCTTTGAAATCTTCACACCGTCTCCTGAAGAACAGTGTGGCCAGACGTTAGCCCTATGAAGATGTTGAAATAGTGAAACAGTGAAAAACCCTGGGGAGGAAGTAACACACCCAGCCGACAGGACCACAAGATTGCCCTGATATAGACTTGGAAATTTTGCTTGTTCAATGATACACGGCTTTTGTTTGTTCGCTCCGAAGAAGCACTTGCGATCGAATGATTATCTAACATTATATTAATTATGTTTCTATTACTAACTAATTCATGCAGTAAGAACCTAAAGGATCACAGAGCAGGTTACTTTCTCCTCCATATCGGTGTTCAGCGGCGCTCGGAGATTCTGAGCCAGGAAAGCAACAAGTAGAAAGTTTTATAAATTGAATTTAAAAAAAATATAGGATATTTCCTAGAATTCCGTGGCTAACAACTAGCAAATAATAGGTAGTGGTACCTACGTGCCCGTGGTGGTTGCCCTAAGTCTCGGCACGATCCGTCTTCAAGTTAGATCGCTGAGGCGATTTCTTCCCAAAAGTTGGTCGGCGACGAGGCGTTGTCTCGCATACAAATGACTTATCAAAAATGGACACCACACAACGTTTAATATTGCTGCTTTGCGTTCAACCCGCGCCTGGCGACCATTGACGATTCATAGTTGAAATTATTTATCGCCGAATGTGATCATATCTATTTCAAAACTAAGTTTCAAACTAAAAAGGCAGCTTATGTGTTGTCATTACACTACCTATTTCTAACTAACTAACTAACAAATAAAGATTTCACAAGGTACCTACCTACTTAGAAGGTCTCCTATAACAAAAATTCATATTTTTTACAATTCTATCACGCTACATACGAGGCGGTAGGTACTGCTGCGCTACAATTCGAATTATGAATTGTAAAGAATCGTGTCTCATATGACGTCACGAGTCACAAATGAATACGTTTTACCCAAGTTCACTTTGAAATAACTTTTGTAGATATAGAAAAACTATTTTTAAGTCGCTAACAATAATTTTAAATAAGAAATTAGGAGCCATTTTGAATGTTTGATATTTGAACGGACTTTTAATTGATTCTCGATGACAAACATCACAACGCCATTCTGCTTGACAGCTTATCTCAATTTGTTTAAAAGCTGTCAAAAATTAAAAATGGCGCTGATTGACTATTATTTGATTGATAAATTCATATATTTTACGAAATATTGAAACAACCCGGTCTTGTAGATATCTATCGCCGTAAATTCAACATCTTTCTTTATTTATTTACACTCTCTATGAACAAATTACAGAGTTTTGTTATTTGAGTAGGTGCGGACAAGACAAGGCTGCCGAAATCTCGCACCGCTTATTGTAATCATACTCTCATGATTCAATGTTAAATGCCATAATGCCGTGTCGTGTCAGTGATAATTGATCGAGTACAGATACGTAACAAGTATTAACACCCTCAACTTGTAGTAGGTGCAACCATTTACACATACGAGTATATATGGTCCGTACTGCTTTCAAACTACACGATGCCCCTAAACTAGTTGCACTGCACAAAGAATAGAACGCCTAAGGCTTCTCACCTAACTAACTAAAGCCGTCAAGCCGTTTTCCGCAAGAGATAGGCAGACAGGACGGACCGCCACACTACTCTGTCTTGGCACACTCTCCTTCCTTCATTCAAATAATTACAACAAAGATAATTACAACAAAGTCAATGACAGACGTCAAGTATAATTTTGCTCCGTATAAAATAGTGGAATAACACGCAAAAAGTTTATTTTAAACATTATATAACTTGTGTATCTGTGCATCATAGTGCGGCGGAAATTCTGGAACTAATTTTATGTATGTACTGAACTGCATTCTTAAGAGAAACTCACTTAAAAAATTTTAAAAACTGAGATTTTAACAAATTATTTGGATACACTACCTACATATGGCATATTTATTCTACTAGTCAATAGATGTCAGTAAATACCTACATGCATTAAAATTATAAAATAAACTGAGTTACGCCTACGAATCAATAGATGGCAATGTTTGCACACTTGTGAAGGAAAATATTTTTAATTCAACTATTGCCCAATAGATGGTGATAGTGTTTATAAACATCAAAATAAAATTTTATTTTATTTTTATAAAAAATAGAAATCAAAGTTTTTATTGCACATTGGATCATTTACTAACCTTATGTCCAAACCAACTAAAAACATGGAAACAAGGTCTAACAAAAATACCAAAGATGACCCAATATTCGAATTCATCAACTCAAAATTCGAAGAAATGAAAACAATTATGTTTAAAAAAATAGAAACTGAGCTTCAAGAAATAAAAACGTTTAACAACTTTATTAACGATAAATATGATGACATCATTCTCAAACTGTCACAAATCATGGACTCACCAAAACAAATAAACAAACTTAAGGAAGAAATGGCAGAAAAGGAGAAAAGATTGGCTGCGATGGAGATTCACCTGGCAGATATTGAACAATCAGGCCTATTAAACAGTATCGAAATAAGCGGCCTTAAATTACAAGAAAACATACCCCCAGCCCATACTGTAACCCAGATTGCTGAGCTCGCAGGAGTCACCATATCACCTGAGGATTCATTTAAAATTACAACTACCAAACCAAATAACCAAAAAAAAATTACAATTAATTTTGCAGACAGCAAAAAAGTTCACATCATGTTAGCAGCGAAACATACTGACCCGATAAAAAAATTCAACGGGAAAGAAGACCAATACGTCTATCTAAATCCGGGATTAACCCAGTATTACAAAAATTTACTTTGGAACACCAAACAAAGAGCCCTAATAAAAGAATATAAATATGTTTGGGTGAAATCGGGAAAAATACTTATAAGAAAAACTAAAGATTCAAAGGTTGTCGAAATAAAACATCTTAACGATATACCTACTAAGATGATTTAAACAAATCAAAAAAAAACCCTATAGACACTTCATCTACTCTATATCTTTATAATGGCCTCTTTCACAACGGAAACACTTGAAAAACTGATACCTAACCCAATAATCACCACAAATACCTGCATGTTAAACCGTATAATCCAGGACGAGTTACCGATCCTGAACATAATTCATCAAAACATTCGAAGTATTAACAAAAACTTCGAAGATTTCACTGTGCTGATAAATGAATTATATTTAGAACCTGACTTATTAATCCTTACAGAATGTTGGATAAATTCCTCAACATATGTGCATAAAAACATCAACAACTACAAAGTCTTCAATACTAAACTTCACAAACATCAAAACGATGGAGTAATTGTATATTGTAAAAATAAGATGGAATGCAAAATAGAAGAAATCGAACTACAAGACGCAAACTGTTTGAAAGTAAAACTTGATCAAGACACATGCATCTTCGCTATCTACAGATCCCCTTCATCTACAAATTTGTCACCATTTCTTGAATCACTAGACTCCATTCTACTTCAAGAACGAAACATCAGGAACTTGTTCATCATAGGGGACATCAACATTAACATATTGGATACCGGAAGGCAACATCCACAAACACAGGAATACCAATTACTACTCCTCTCCCACGGGATGACTGCCGCTGTAAGGGAACCAACAAGAGTGGATCACAAAATTAATAAATCAATCCCCTCGCAAACCTGCATTGACCACATAATGACAAAAACAAATAAAAAATATTCCACAATCATACATCAATCCACTATCACTGATCACTACACTTTAATTTTTAACATCCATGCAAAGGAAAATCGACCATCGACTCAAAATTTAACGGGGAATAGACATGTTATAGACTACAACGAACTAAAAAATTCACTAAAAACTGAAACCTGGGAATTAATATATAAAGCTGAAGACCTTGAAGATGCTTGGAAATTATTTATTAAACTATTGCAATTAAAAATACATAACCACACCTCAATAAAAACTTACACATATTCACACAATAAAATTATCAAAAAAGCATGGATCACACCTGGCCTACTAAAATGTATAAGAAAAAGAGACAAGCTCCATCAGCAAGTAAAAAACTATCCATACGACCTTTCCTTAAAACTATTTTACAAAAATTATAGAAACATCTGCTCCAATCTTACTAAATCGGCCAAACAAAATTACTACAGATCTAAAATTCATCAATCCAATAATAATCCAAAACTTCTCTGGCAAATAATTAAAGAAATCACCTACACAAATCAAAACAAAGCAAACCCATTGGAAGAAATCAACACAGAGAACGGCACACTCTCGCTCAACAAAAACGTACATCAACTAATTAACTACACAAACAACTTTTTTGCAAACATAGGCTCGAACTTAGCGAATAAAATAACCAAACCCCAACACTATAACCCAAAAATAAACAAACACCCAAATCCACAAAGGTTTAAATTTGCTCTAAAACAAATCACTAAACAAGAACTAATACTAATATTTTCTAAATTCAAACCAACATCTTCATCTGGTAGTGATGAAATCACAATGAAAACATTAAAATTTATACAAGATGAAATTACCGAACCGATACTCTTTCTAATAAACAAATCTATTACGGAAAGCAGATTTCCATCACAACTCAAAATAGGGACTATTACACCAATCTTTAAATCAGGAAATCGTACAGATATCAATAACTACAGACCAATCACAATCCTGAACACATTATCTAAAATCTTAGAAATAACAGTTAAAACTCAACTCATCGATTACCTAGAATCAAATAAACTATTATCACCAAAACAATTTGGTTTCAGAAAAAATCTAGGAACATCCAACGCCATAGCTTTAGTAATTGAATATATTAAAAATTCTCTAGATTCACATAAAAAATGCATTGGAGTATTTCTCGACCTTTCTAAAGCCTTCGACACAATAAATCACCAACATCTTTTTGAAAAACTAGTTAACATAGGGATCACTGATAATGAACTGATATTCTTTAAAAGCTACATGGGAAATAGAAAGCAAACTGTGAAACTTAACAACATAACCAGTGAGTGTATTGATGTCAAATGCGGGGTGCCTCAAGGAAGTATTCTGGGTCCGATTCTGTTCCTAATATACATTAATGATCTATGCCACATAGAATGTGACGGAGAAATCATAAGTTTTGCGGATGATACTGTTCTCCTTATAAATGGGAATAATTGGATAGAAACATTTAAGAAAGCAGAAGACACACTAAACAGGATTAAAAAATGGCTAGACTACTATTCACTTACACTAAATGCTAATAAAACCAAATTCATCACTTTCAAAATAAAAAATACAAAAAACTCTGAAGAAAACCATAACTTGAAAATTCATAGCCCGCATCACTTAAATGAGCATTGTAATTGTCCCTCTTTAGAAAATGTTGACCATATAACGTATCTAGGTCTAAAAATAGATGGGAATTTAAAATGGACCAATCACATTAGCTATTTAGATAATAAAATTAAAAAACTTAGTTATTTTTTCAAAACTATCAGGAATGTGCTCATTAAAAAAGACTTAATCAAAATCTACATGGCTCTCTGCCAATCACTGTTAGAATACGGTATTATCGGATGGGGCAGTGCAAATAAAAACATACTAAATCCACTTATCAAATCTCAAAAAGCCATAATGAAAATTATACTGAAAGTTCCTGTAAGAACTAGCACTAACGAAATCTTCACCAATCTTAACATCATGTCTATTAAACAACTATATTCTAAAACTATACTCATTTACATTCATAAACACAAAACACAAGAAATAACAACAAACACGTACAATAGAAACACTAGATCTCATGATCAAAAACTTATCCAACAAATAATTACAAATACAACTTTTGGGCAAAAAAGCTTCTTATATCACAGTATTAAACTCTACAACAAAATACCACTCACACTCAAAATCCTCAACACTTTAACATTTAAATCTGAAATAAATAGCTGGATACTTAACATAGGAAGATCTGAAATAGAAAATTTACTGAAATCAAACACAGACTAAAACAGAATCAACTGAACTATACCAAAAAACAGTACCTTACTTATTTTAAAATTACTTAAAAAATATATATATACTACATTATACTTTGTTGTAATATTAATTTCTTATAATTAAATTATAATATGTAAATGACATCCTCAGCACGGGAGATCCCAGTGAGGATATCATTATATCTATGTGTTAATAAGAAAAGAAGACAATAAATCATTATTATTATTATTATTATTAAATTCATATATTCTCTTCTGTTATTCTGATTTTTGATATGACCTGAGACAAGTATTTAATTCATTTTATCGGAAGTCCCCGACGTACCATTCTCCTTACACCCCTTTGTTCGTTCATTTGATTTCATGCTAAACTATTTATGTGTCCCTTTCTTCTTTATCGTGTCAACACCGTATTTCAAAGAATTTGGTTCACCGTGTAGATAGGTACCTACCTAATATATTACCCGCATGTTAAAATTGTAATTTTGTAGTGTTACTATCTGCGGAACTGTGTGTGGTATACCAACGGTTCCATTGCTGGCCCTTTTCCCTTCCAACTATCAACATGACAACACTTACAGTTTGCGTTGTAACCGTCTTGTTAACTCGCAAAGTTAACATCCGCTGGAAACTATAGGAGTACCTACGGATATGCGAATGGTTGTTATCATTGAGATAAAAATTGAGAAATAAATAAAAGATTTATAGGTAGGTACTTCCCAACCTTACTCTTCCCTATATCCTTCTTCTCCCCGCTTCCTTCAACCTTACGACATACGCCAGGATTGAGGATGCCATAGTTCCACTGGCTCCTGGCAGTCGGGGCTTATAAAATAATTATAAAGTAAAAATATTAAGAAAGATATATTTTTTAAATTAACAACGTGACGTCGTCGTCAAATTGGCATACGGTGCCTTTGAATTTTAGACATTTGAACGGTCCGTTAATCACCGAGTCATGTTTTGTCAAATTTTAAGTTGTGTTGTTTCATCATTCATATTTTTTTACATTAACCCCACACATCAGGAGGACCTTAGAAAAATAATTTCCCAAAGGGCCTATATCAACTTTGGGGATGCTGTGTAGCGGGTCTTTTGTAAGGAAATGAAGGAAAGGAAGTAAAGTAAAGTTTAAGCGCCCCTGAGGTGATATCTCACAAAAGCGGCGCTATATAAATCATCCAATAATAAATAAATAAATAAGTGAGAGACTAGTTGGATAGGTCAAAAGCTCTTACCAAATCAGTCTCTCCCGATCTGGCATGCCACACAGTTGGTGGGCAGGCATATCCCGAACACACCACACCCGATGAACCCGGGCACCCCTGCTAAATCACTAAACGTAGGAACGTGGGCTAACATATGGCAGAGGTGTTGGAGTTATCAATTTTTCAGTCCTGTGTACCTATCTACAAGGAAATCTGATTTGATTCTGTAGAATTGTAAAAACATCCAGCAAAATTCTTACCTTCTTCGTAGTTTCTTCGGGTCCTCAGCACGGGTAAAGCACATTGTGAGGCTCACATTACACAATCATATTTTATAAAAAAATATTCTAATGTATTAAAAGAAATGTTGGTAAGTAGCTACTGTACTAACACCAGATTAACCCGAAGATTTGTATTTACTAGCGCAGATCCGTGAAGAATGGTGGGATATTATAATTATTGAATAATTGATCATTATTGCATGTCAGCTAAAAAGCACGAAAAATCACAAAATCTCAATTTACTTGCCAAAATCTTGTCCCTAATAAATTTAAACAAAAGAAATTCACACCTCAAATACAGAACCAAAATAATTTTCTGCTAAAAATATTATATATTACAGGGTTTATAGCACGCTCGATCGATAGAGTTTTTATCTATTCGGTCGATAACTCGTCATGGTTCTCACGCACGACTTCAGATCGCCAACGTACAAACAACAATTAGCGTCGAGTAAATTGAGAACAAAATTCTTAGCAACATCAGTTCCAATTTTGAAAATGACAAATTCACGAGTCCATTGAACCAGAGTTACACAGACAGACAAACAGACCCACAACCTTTCTATTTTTTATTTATTTAATATTAATACAAGTGGGCAATATATAAATGCACTTATAAGTGGGTACAGTGGTGTTATATAAATAACATATCGGTACAAAATATATTTACTATTGCAATCTCACCAAAGAAAAAACTGGTTCTTGTGCTAGGTGAGCGAGTTACACTAATTATAAGGAAAATAGAATAACATTATGCAATAGGTATATATATTATAATAGGAACAATTGAATCTTCTGGATCGTCTATATGTGTAGGTGTACATATACGAGTATACGATTCTCTTACATACTAAATAGTTTGCAATTAAGAGAGTAATTAGAAACATCTAAATAAAGTAGAGATGGATATAGACTGATAATATATACATATAAAGAAAGGGAAAAAACAGACAATTATTTAGTAAATTATTTCTGACAAGTGTAACTTCGGTTTGAGTTTCAGTTTGTTGATATCTTTTAATTTCTTTATTTCAACATACATGAGTATTTTTATTATAATGTAAGGTAGATGTTTACGCTACAATACCTAGTACAGAAAATACCCACCGCACGCACCAGCATTTCTAGCAGGTAAAAGCATTTTATTTTCACGTGAGGTCATAAGATAAATGCGTCACTAATCATACGAGTAGTTCGGCTAAACGAATATCTCATGATTGCCAAAAATAACTTGTCATTAATTGGAAAACGGAATAGGAGATAGTGGAAAACACGGATAAAAATGGATAGTACAGAATTAAAATCCTATTAAAACGGGATTACAGGCCGTTTCATAATAAACTTTTAGTACGTTCATTATATATCGGAACACGTTATCACGCACCTGCATTTTTCCTGATACTATACAATGATGAAATTCGAAAATATTTGAATTTTTATGAACACGCTTATCGAAGCACATTCGTGTTTTACTGAATGTTTACTAGGAAACCTATCAATTCATTCGTTAAAGGACTGAAATCCCGTTTTTTATCCGTATTACGAATAATATGAAGAGATTCTTAATACAGGGTTTTCCAATAAGAGGTGTTATTTTTGAATAGCCCGCTATTTCGGTAGATGTTACTTTTGAAGCTGTCATTTTTTGACATTTGACAAGTAGAAACTACGCCATCAATTAAAAAATAGAACGATACACGCTTCAACAACGCATTGAAATTATTAAAATTCACTTGAGTGAATCAAATGCAAATCATCTTGAGTGATGAGGCCCATTTCCACCTCGGTGGCTTCGTCAACAAGCAAAATTGTCGCATCTGGGGCTCGGAAAACCCAAGAATTATTGTTGAAAAGCCTCTCTATTCTCAATGTGTGACTGTTTGGTGCGGTTTATGGTCCGGCGGAGTCATTGGACCTTACTTTTTCGAAAATTCATTAATGATTCTTTATGGCCGGAATTGGATGGTATTGATGACAACGTTTAATTTCAACAAGACTGTACGTGCCACACAAGCAACGAAACCATTGATCTTTTACGATTGAATATCAAAATAACACCTCTTATTGGAAAATCCTGTAAATTAGCAATATTTCATACCAGTAATTTTTCTCCGTGCAAATAAACGAATTATAGTGAGGTTGTTACGATAAATATTCCTGACGTGCATAAGCAACATTAAATTGATTAATTTATTCTCTTTATCAATTCTAAATAATGTACCTATAGTTTAAGTATATTTGCGGCACGTTCCAGAGTGGTAGATAATTTCAGTTCTTATCGGCCCTCGAAATTTCTTTAGCCGTGTTTGGTAACCAGATCTGAAGAACAGCCTTACTAATAAATGTGTTTTATATTTTAAACAAATGATAAACAACCATTCATGTAACATATACGGTTATTTATCAATTGTGGCAAACAATGTAGACTTCACGCCTGATTCTCTGTGGTCGAGGGGTAAGGCTCTCGATTAACAAACCGAAGTTCGCAGGTTCAAATCCCGGCGTGCGCAAGTGAATTTTATTTGATGAATTTGTGTTATTTCACAATTTATTATTTCTAAAAAGGAAAGATACCCTCAGTATCGCCCTGGTGTAAGAGCGCCATTCAGAATTGAAACGTTGCTTGAAATGGCTTTAGCCGTGCTTTGTGACCAGATCTGAATAGTCAGGGACTGTCCCACGTTGCTCTTCCCCATCTCACTCCCCTCCCACTACCTTAAGCCTGACAACATGTCCCATTTGAGGATGGATTAATCTCTCTGGCTCCAGATGTTTGGGAGGGTTGAGACTCTTGAACAGTTCTTACATAAACAATAAATCCTCTGGCTCCTCCACTCCTCCTAAGACTCCTATAGAGAATGTAAGGTTGGAAAGTACCTGGTTATTCAGATGCAGTTACACTACATACTAATACAAAATCAAAAGTCTTTTTATATGCCAAGAAAAAAAAAAGCTCAAAATCTCCTACTTAAGAACCCATTTTCGGATATGGTTTTATTCTATAATGTGGCAAATAGAGTTATTTATAAAAGGAAAGCTTTAATAATGCAAAATAAAATAAAACACACTTTTTGGCGATATTTTTTTCTTACATAAATCAAAACAGACGTTTTTTGAATCTGTATATAGATGTTCGCAATTTTTTTCATACATCTAGTAGGAAAATATAAAAAATACAAAACAATAACATTTACAATTATATTTTAAGAGAAAAGATAAATACACAAAATTACATTATATAAGATATCTAGGTGACTAAAATAATATTTGTGAGTATGTTCAACAATCAAAAATTATTTTTTACATATAAAGCACATGTCCTACGAAAAGTGCTAAGGCTTCCTTTATGAAATTTTGTAGATTATTATAAAGTTTTTGCCCTTTATAAAACGCGCTGTTTTGTGTGCATGAAAGTTTAGTTTTGGGAAGCCTAAAATCTCTGCGTCTTCTCGTAGGATAATTGTGAACATTTTCATGGTACATAATATTTCTTTGCAGATAATTTGGGAGCATATTATTTTGAAGCTTATACATATTAACAAGTATTATATTATATATATTATAATATGTTGTTTGGTTGTCATCATATTTAAAATTTTGTAACATAATTTTAACTCTAGTAAAAATGTTGCATTTTAAAATCATCCTCATCCCCCTATTTTGTATAACCTGGAGTTTATTATTTTGGGCTTCGTTAATAATAATAATAAATAATAATACCTGGATGACTTTTATAGCGCCGTTTTTGTGCAAAAACATACACATAATATACATGTTACAAAATACTAGAACAATAATTTAAATGCGGAGTTACAATAGAACTATTGTAAACAAGACGCGTTGTCTTGAGATCCAAGTTATTTCTGATCCTTTTAAAGAATCCAACTTTTTTAGCAATTTTCTTTGTTATTTTCTTTTGAACCTTATCGCCATCTACATAAGGAGAGTTATTGTAAGTGGTCTGATTCCAAATGTTACCCGACCTGATGCCTTTTGCCATTTCAAGCAAAGCGCCACGTTTCGATTCTGAATTGTTATCTTTCACCAGGGCAATGATAGTTAGAGAGTAGAATGTCTACCATTCTGTTGTGTTTGTTACCTTGCTTTATTTGCGTTATTGGACTTGTAATTAGCACGTACACACTAAATATAATACTTATATTTCGCTACCGAGACGAAAAACCACTGAAGCTAGAAGATATTGACGATACAATGCGTTGAGCGTTGAAGATTTTCGTACGTTTGGTTTTGAATTTTCCCGCGATTATATAAAAAAAATCATACCGCCGAATAGTGACACGAAAACAGATGACTAAAATTTACCTATATTTCGTAATATAACTGAAATGATGACAGGGCAGTCCTTTATGCCGCAAGGTCCTCGTTCCCGCCTTGCATTCTTTCCGAATCTCCGCATTTAATAATAATAATAATTGGATGACTTGTATAGCGCCGTTTTTGTGCAAAATCACCTCAAGGGCGCTGTAATAAGTGTTGGTTGTTATAAATGGTCACAGGGATGGGCCTCAGGGATATCATATCCCCACCGTCCTCTTTTCTATCTCCTTTTTTAAGCGAAGTCCTGTTTTTAGCACGGCCGTTTTGCATGTCGTCTGTGGTTGTTCCGTTTCAAGATGGTGGCCGTTTTAATGGTTCAGTAAAGATTATTTTTTCAGGTGTGAAATCGTGTGTTTATTTGGATTATTTTATTCACATTTTTTTCAATATTATAGGATCTACCTGTTTGAAGAATGATTGAAGAAAAATTGTCATTGATGTAGTGGAAAATACTCTCAATATCGCACTAGCGTTAGACCACCTCTCATAATTGTTGCTTGAAATGGCTTTAGCCGTGGGTGACCAGATCTGAATAGCCAGATACTTCCCCACCTTCCTCCTCCCCATCTACTTCC
The DNA here is from genome assembly GCF_061612785.1 of Hesperophylax consimilis. Lineage (NCBI taxonomy): Eukaryota > Metazoa > Arthropoda > Insecta > Trichoptera > Limnephilidae > Hesperophylax > Hesperophylax consimilis. The sequence goes on from NC_142848.1 coordinate 32,761,164, forward strand.
CCTCCCCACTACCTTCAGCTTCGTAACGTACACCAATTGGGGATGCCATAACATATATAACATGCCATAACATAACTGGCTCCAGATGGTTGGGAGCAGTTGTAACTCTTCTTGTTTAATGTGCATAAGTAGATACAAACAACAGAACACACTGTAGAGCAAAGGTTCCCAAAGTGGTCTATATAGACCCCCAGGGGTCGATATCGGCTTGCCCCCAGCAATGTCAGACCCCCAGTCTATGTCAGCGAGAAAAAAATTTGGGGGTCCACGAGATTCAAATGGGGGTACATACGAGCGGACCCCCATTTACCTTAAGTCAACATTTAGGAGTTCCGTGAATGACACAATACACCTAACACAAATAACACAGTTTGCGTAAAACTAATAATAGACTGAGAAATTACTTATTTGATATTTGTATTTTTATATCTCGTAAAGTTGTTTATTGAGGTATATAAATAAAATTATACGTTCCTTTTTTCGTCAGTATTAATATATTCAAGCAAAAAATTGCAAATCGGAAGCCGCGAATTTTCCTAGATTCCCAACTTGTTTTTTGAAAAACGTCCAGGGTAATAATGACGTTCAAAATTTAAATACACTTCACAGAGACTTCAAAACTAAATTTAAGGACATTTTGACTGTGGAAGTGGAATTTTGAAGAATCGGATATCATATGACAAGAAGAACTGACCGGAATAAGCCCTAACAAAGAACTTAAGGCGCAGTTCTGTAGGGCCAGCTACAGAAAGAAATTCCCGTTGCTTATCCTGCTCCATTTTCATTTGGTGTAATACCTCACAAGGGCGCCCCTGTCTGCACAACGTAAAGACAGAGGAACTATACCGCCACCCGGTTGTTGGACAGGCAAGGTAAGGGAATCTTCTTACGAAAAAGAAAAATGATTATCACATGGGACATTAATAGTTTTAGGAAAATTCAACATTCGGCAGGCAGGGGGTTTACGGAAAAAAATATATTTGGCAAGTGGTCTACGGGGCAAAAAAGTTTGGGAACCTCTGCTGTAGAGAGTGTAGTGTAATATCCCCATCACCAATTTTTCGAAGGCTCACCTTTGCTAAATGAAGTGACTTCCGATGCCGTCGATTTGCAGAATAACCTCAACAATCTTAGCGTCCCACTTTGACCTCCAACAACTCACACTGGAAGAAGAAAAGCGGCTGTCCATTGAATGCATGCATCGTAATACTTTTCAAAAATTCGTTTTAACACATTCATTGTTCCAATTTCCCAATAAAGGCGAAGCCATATAGAATGTACGAGGTTATCACTAAGTGGTAGGTAACAGTATAATTTAACATGGGGCATGTTTACCGAAGCCATTAAGGCCCGCTAATAGACGGTGGCTGTTTTCTTGAGAAATTAACGCCTCATTTGAAAGCGTACTCCATTTCGTACTGAACAGTATTACCATAAAATACTTTAGTCACGGCTTTTGGTAGTGATGGCTCGTGATAGCTGATACAGATAATGTCAACTTGTTCAACGAGTAATATTCATTTGTGTTATAATTTATAATACATATAGTGATGGCTTGATCCATGAATGATTAACATTTTATTTACTGTTTTTTTTTACGTTAGAATGTTTAACCTCACTAGGACAAACCTGTGTTGAGGTTAATAATTTTACAAAATGATAAAAATAAAAAATAGCACATAGATTATATGATTTTATATTATGAGAACAATATTGTTACATTAACGTTTCTAAGAATTGGGTACCTACAATCTACATGGTACCTATTAATCTAATTCTAGCCAATTCATTACAGTATAACGTAGTAAACATGTAGGGTGACCATGATATACATTGATATTTAATTGCAAGAAAAAATATTATAAATTTTTTTTTTTAAAGGAAAGAAGAAAGAAAGAGAAAAAAATACATTATAAAAGGAAAAGGATGCAAAAATATACATATACAACATATTATGTCACAATTTAAAAGGACAAAGATGAAAGAATATGTTGGAAATCCTCGGATAGTACAAATAATTTAACATTCTTGACGACAATGAGATCTGGAAGGCTATTAAATAGAAGTGGAGCCTGGAACAAATAATGTCTTTGTCCAAATGAGGATTTAGGGTGAATTGCTATAAAGTTCAGACCCAGAGCCAATTCTTGTAGTACGAATTTGCTGCGTTCTTTTCGCAGAACTAATATTGTTAAAAAATCATATTGTTACTTATACTTATTTTATACTTTTAAACAAATTTATAGTAAAATAAAAATAAAGCAATTCTTTGCAAGATTATCATCGAACTTAATTCGAACGCGCTCGATTCTTGCCCGAAACTATTTCTTGTTTTATAACTTTCTTTTGAACTAAAACAAACGGTATTCGTCATGGTCATGAGGGGATTTAATAGTTTTCGTTTGTCCCGCGCTATTCAAATTATGGTCCCGAGCTATATGAAAACAACATACAAGTGCGCATGCGCAGTTTCGCGGATTGCCTAGAATCGAAAAAAGAAATTCATAATGTCTTTGATCACGAGATACATACAGGGTTTCAGGGGGTAAAGTGCGTTAACTTCGGGGGTGATGATTCTACATGGAAGTACAAGTAAAAAAGATAAATAACATTTTTAGAAATTCCAATGTTTTAAGTTAGTTTTGTATGGGAAAATAAATATTCATATTTAGAATTTTTTATTTTTTTACTTCTACCATCATGTAGAATCACCTCCCAGACACCCTGTATATGAAATCAACATACAAGTGCGCATGCGCGGTTTCGTGGATTGCCTATGACGAGAAAGACATTCATGAATTCCATGAATATCCCCATATGCGCGCTGGTTCTGCCGTTCTGCGTCCTTAAAAATGCATCAAAGGATGGATCCGTTCATGGATCAGTGATCATTATCATAATAATCACTTATAACAATAACATATAGATACATAAAATGGTTAAATAATAATATGCGTGGTGTAAAAGCACGTGCCCGAAGGATTTTAACCAGCGATTCTTGAGCATATTTGGAGTAAAAAATGGAGATGTCGTTTTGCTGTCCGATGATATATTTTTCAATAATCCATGTCGCTGGGGATCGCGTGATATGCGCTCTGTCTCGTTTGTTACCGTGCTGCTGGAACGAGACGGATGGCGTACACGTGACCCGCTAGGCTGTACTCTACACAGTGACTTTTTGTTTTTGATTGAAAAATATCATTGGACAGCAAAATGACATTTGCATTTTTTTACTTTCAATATGCTTAAGATTCGCTGTTTAAAATCCTTCGGGTAAGTGCTGTTACGTTCTGTATAGTAGCTGTGCATGATACACATAAACTACAAATTACATCGTTGTTGTGAGCACAGAAAGGGAAGAAAATAATAGTTTGTTATTTATTTATTTATTAACGCCCTTTTTCGGGGCTTTTACATGAGAATATTAAGAAATATATTATTTATTATACATAACTGAATTGTTTCATTACCAACATTTTATATTTGTTTAAAGATAAATTGAAGATGTCCACTGACTTGGTATAATTGTTTCCCTCCATTTGTATTTTGGGCAAAGAGAATACATATGGTAGTTAGTCCCAGAATCAGAAGAAATAAATCCTGACTTCTAGTATTACGTTGTGGAATCCGGGAGCTTATCAATTCTAGCAATACCGGACTATCAACTAAATCATTTAGAATTTTATATAGAAGTCAGTGAAAATTCTTCTGTCTGACAATTAGAGCATAATAAAAGCATTTATAAAAAGCGACATTAAAATAATTAATTGTCGGTAAGTATATCTTTTGAAATAGGTGACATCTCTTGACTTATATAACATGACTTGTATAAATTTTGAATTAGAAATCTTGTTTACGCAATGCAGTTATAACACCGAAGAGATAAACAAACTGCGAGAGGTTTATTTATGGATAAGCTGATAGAAGCGTTTTGTGGGCGTGTCCATGTGCCTAAAGTAAGATCAATTATTTGTCCTTATTTCTATTGAAATACACACATTTTCAAATACCGAAATAATTTCTTGGGAAGATAGTCAATTATTTAATTAGGCTGTCTGTAGTCTAGGGTTCGAAAGGTGTAGTGTTGGTGACATTAGTTTTCCTTCATATTATGCAGATCACAGATAACGCTTCTAGGAAGTAGGTGCACCTGCTATCTCGGCTGGAAGTTTAGCGCCTGCGAAAACGAGATTCAGCAATCTACATAGCTTTGAAGTTATAAATAAAGTGTTTTTTATGCTCGACCAACTACTACTGACTTATCAAAAATGGACACCACACAACGTTTAATATTGCTGCTTTGCGTTTAACCCGCGCTTGGCGACCATTGACGATTCATAATTGAAATTATTTATCGCCGAATGTGATCATATCTATTTCAAAACTAAGTTTCAAACTAAAAAGGCAGGTTATGTGTTGTCATTACACTACCTATTTCTAACTCATTGCAAATAAAGATTTCACTCGGTAGGTTACCTACCTACCAACCTAGGAGGTCTCCTAAAACGAAAATTCATATTTTTTTACAATTACAGGGTTTTCCAATAAGAGGTGTTATTTTGAATAGCCCGCTATTTCGGTACATGTTACTTTTGAAGCTGTTATTTTTTGACATTTGACAATTAGAAACTACGCTATTAATAAAAATGGAACGATACACGCTTCAACAACGCATTGAAATTATTAAAATTCACTTGAGCGAATCAAATGCAAATCATCTTGAGTGATGAGGCCCATTTCCACCTCGGTGGCTTCGTCAACAAGCAAAATTGTCGCATCTGGGGCTCGGAAAACCCAAGAGTTATTGTTGAAAAGCCTCTCTATCTTCAACGTGTGACTCTTTGGTGCGGTTTATGGTCCGGCAGAGCCATTAGACCTTACTTTTTCGAAAATGATGCTGGAGCAACAGTTACGGTGAATGAATTGCGCTATCGAGAGATGATTAATGATTTTTTTTATGGCCGGAATTGAATGGTATTGATCTGGACAACGTTAACTTTCAACAAGACGGCGCTACGTGCCACACAAGCAACGAAACAATTGATATTTTACGATTGAATATCAAAATAACACCTCTTATTGGAAAACCCTATATCAATCGTACTAATTTCGGTTGCCTGTCTGTGACTTACTCTGGTTCAATGAACTCGGATTTGTTACTGTCATTTTCAATATTTGAACTAATGTGTCATGGTAGTATCAAACCAATTTAGGTTGTCGTTGCGCGATGTGAAATATTTCACAAAGTGTCATTTTCAAAAATGGAATTGATTGTGGGAATATAAAGTAGGTACCAAAATAATTTTATTTTAACCTTTCCTCATATGTGGTGTGTAATAATAAATTCTGGGTTCAAATTTTGGGTATTCCTCCATTATACATTTCTACACTGAAATAAAAAATTATATTTTATTTATTTATTTATTTTATTTTACGCCCAGAGGGCTTTTACATATATACATAAAGGCAGTACAATTTAACATGAGAAAGAAATATACATACATACATAAATGAATTAAATATAAATGCAATAAAAATTTAAATTCAAAGTTCAGTGAAAAATAAAAACTAAAATTTAAAGTACCGTGATCAGAGAATCACAACATTATTGTTACGGTATTGGTTCGGTACACAGCCATAGGAATTAATAGACGAGAAGATAATGGCGAGGGGTAAAATCAACTGTTGAAGAATGAAGGGGGTGAAGCTGACTGTGATTCGTCAATAAATCAATCTGACAGTATATAGGCATCTCACATTATAATATCACCATTTACTTCTTAAAAGTAAAATCTGCTTTTGAATGAATAGACATTTTTACATGGGAGCGCAAATTACTCGCCACGTTATGAACAAATTTGCGAAGTCCAAATTAGGCAAAAAAATTCGGTTCTATTTTCAGAGTCGAATATTTCGTTTAAGTATTTAGTTAAGACACTTTTATAAATGTTCATAATTTACTTCCCAGCAACCAACCAGCTTTGTGTTTCGCGTCCAGACGTTTCTCGATGTGATAGTATATTATGTTTCTACAACTGATCCATATTATACGATGTGAATATGCTTAAAATAATGCTTATATATGGAATGTAATACGACAATTGGGTTTATTCTCTTTTTCACATCTATTTTTACCGTGCCGTGTTATTTCGTAAAATGAACCGATGATGCCTCGACCATAATTCGCACAAGAATGATGACGTCACGTTTTCAAATTTCACTTGAGGCCATACGCGAGCACAGCCGGCTCCGATGGAACCGGTATGGGGAGTGGGGATAATACGCTTTTAATCACTTAGGGCAGGTCTACTAATATTCATATGTCTATGGTTCGGTATAGGTTTCGCATAATACGAGACCGCTGTACCGGGGAATTAGCTAGTTGCAGGAGTTCGGAACTGTCCGATTTGTATTTTAATATTTTATATAAGTTAATTTTAATGATGTAATTTTTTTTTATAACTAAATAATACTACAGATTATGATGGTTTATAATGCTTCTATGAATCATACATTTAGTTTGCCGATGTAGTTGATAAATTTAACAATGAACTTCTTTAGTGAGAACTTGTATCATGGATAAATGATTTGATTATTTCATGTTTATATTGTATCAGTGACATATTCCATACATATTTCCCAAGTTTTGAATACATATTTCCCAAGTTTTGAATTCTGTGGAGTGGTATATTGAACTGAGCCCTGGTCGTAGTACACTACAATAAAACGGTATTACTGACCTTGTGTTTCTTCATTCTTTCATTCAAATTTATGAGCGCCAATAATTCAGGGCTGTCAATTGTATTATGCAAGATTTTAAATAGAAATACTAGATCGAAAAAAGTTCTTCTGTCACTCAAAGTTAATAGATTAGATAACCGTAATAGATAAGTGTAGTTTATTTGTTCTTTAGGTATTTTTAGTTTATAATTTAAAAAGCTTAGGAATTTTTTTTGTACTCTTTCTATTGTTTGAGAATGCGCATTATAGTCGGGAGACCATACAGTTGAATTATATTCAACCTGACTTCTCACTAGTGATGTGTAAAGAAGTTTCAATGTTTTAATGTTGGTAAAATCTTTAGCCACTCTTAGTACAAAACCTAACATTTTTAAACCCTTCTTGGAAATATTTTCAATGTGAGGTATGAAGCTAAGTTTGGTGTCGAATGTAACACCTAAGTCATTTATTTGGGAAACAGATTCGAGAATGATGTTATTGATTGAGTAATTAAAATAAATCGGATTTTTTTTTTTGAAAAATCTCATAGTTGTGCATTTATTAACATTAAGGTATAGCTTATTATCGTTACACTACTGAACTAATTTTGACAAATTTGCTGAGAGAATATAACAGTCGTCCAGGCTTCGAATTGCTTTAAAAAGTTTCAAATCATCTGCAAACATAAGTACGTCGATGCCTTTAAAAATATTACGAATGTAGTTCACAAAAAATATAAATAATACAGGTCCAATGTGGGAACCTTGCGGTACCCCACTGGATGCAAAAAAATCATATGATGATTCCTCATTTAGTTTAACACTAAGGACGGGTTGTTTCGGAGAATTTGAACAATTCATCAAATTTCAACGTTCATTTTCGGGTTCTGTGAAAGATTTATTCAAGTTCTGTTTTTATATCATTGTAGGCTAGTTGCTTGACAAAACTGAAATAAAAACAGAACTTGAAAAATCTTTCACAGAACTTGAAAATGAACGTTGAAATTTGATGAATTGTTCAGATTCTCCGAAACAACCCGTCCTAAGTTTTCTATTTGAAAGATAGCTTATAAACCAATGCAACATATTTGTATATACATTCAGTGTCGCCCAAACCTCCAACGGTGTTGGACGCGAGTGAGTGCCGTAAGCGGTGAATAAATAAAATAACACCTTCAATCCAAGACAAATTATATAAATACATAAATTTACGGAAAATATATTTTTTTAACCTGGAAAAATGGAGGAAGCGGTTGATCCGCATGCCTTCATAACAAAGGCGAAACAAAACATAAGTGACTTACATACAATCATCGAAGAAAATAAACTTACCAAAGAAACCAAATCAAAAATGATGAAAGAAATAAATAACATCATGGAAATGATATCGCACATGGCAATAGAATTAGCTAAATTACAAGAAAAATGTGATATTCAAGAAAAAAACCAAGCACAAAAATACCCATTTTCATACTCTTCTGCAGTAAAAAACTTAATATCACAAACGCAAGAAAAACGATTTCCTATAATAATTAAAAGCTTAAAAGAAGAAGACACTGAAAAAATAAAAGAGATAATACAAAAGATTAAAATATCGCAGTTGGGAATTCGAGTATGCGAAATTAAAAAAACAAAAAAAAACTTATAATAACATGCCCAGAAAAAGAAGACGCAAAAAAATTAAAAGATAAGATAAATGAAGTCGACAAAACCATAATAGCGGAGGTACTTCTGAAAACGGATCCATGCGTAATATTCAAAGGTCTTGACAAAGACTATACCGAAAAAGAATTCTTAGAAGACATCATTGAACAAAACAACGACATCAAAATAATATGTGAAAAATACCAAGACAAAGAAATATTACAAGTTAAGGCCATCATTACAAACAAAAAAACTAAGAGCAAAAACTTAATACTTCAAACAAATCCCGAAATGAGACTACATCTTATTAATAAATAAAAAAATCATCTAGGATTCATGAGAATCTATGTAGAAGACTGCAGTCCTCTTACCCAATGTTTCCACTGTCAAAGATTTGGACACACAGCACAAAAATGCTACAATAGAATGAATAAACCAACATGCAAGCACTGTTCAGAAGATCATCCCATCTTCGAGTGTAAATCCCTGGAACTGCCACCCAAATGCGCTAACTGCAACTCAGCTAACAAGAAGAAAGAAATAAACTCCTTGAACAGTAAAATGAATGAAGTAGACCACCGAACAAACAGCGAAACATGTAAGTTCCGATCTTACATGCTTAAATTAGCCAAAGAAAGAATTAACTACGACATTGAATAAAAATCTTTTAAATAATTTTGTAAAATACAACCGAAAATGCATTAAATGGATGATTTCTTAAGTAACGAATTAGAGTTAAATATTAAAATTCAAGAATATGAATGTATATGTACCGATTCGTGTAACAAAATTATTTCTAAAAACATCAATGATATAATTATTATGCACATAAACATCCGTAGTATTCAAAAAAATTTAGATGAATTAATTCTAAAAATAAATAATTTAATTAAAAAACCGGACTTTATAGTGTTATCCGAAACATTTACGAACGCTGAGTCACCGCCTTATCACTTACCTGAGTACAACTATATTTCTACCAAAGTAGACATCAATAAAAATTCGGGAATAATAATATTTGCAAGCAATAAATTTAGTATTGTTAACATAATAGAACATCCAATACACTTAGTAAACTGCATCGAAGTACATTTCAAACTCGGCAAATCCATATACCATCTAATAGCTATCTATAGAACGCATGGCTCGAGTATTATTACATTTATTAATGACCTCAAATAGAGGTCATTAATTAATGTAATAATTAACAAATAAACTTTGCTTCGTCGTAGGAGATTTTAACGTTAATATTAATGAAAAAATAGAAAATAATAACAAAAATGAATACATCAATTGTATGACTGAACAAAATTTTATATCTTGCATAAATAAAAATACTAGGGAAATAAAAGAACATACTCCATCTTGTTTAGACCACATTTGGACAAATGTAAACACTAAAGATCTTCACAAAATAAAATCAATTGTTTGGAAAACTAACATAACTGATCATCACTCATGCTTACTTCTGTATAATAATAATATTAAACATAAAAAACATAATTTAATAACAAAAAAATCAACAATAGATATGACTATTCTCTCTGAAAAATTAAAAAAGGAAGATTGGAATAATGTTTTAAACAGTGATGATACTGAAATTTGTTCGACTAACTTCGAAAATATTATGTCACAACACATTAAAAATTCGACAACTGAGATAACAACACATATAAAATCAAAATTAAGATGTTTAAAACCTTGGATTACCAAAGGACTTATTATATCTATCAGAAATAAAGAAAAACTTTACAAAATAACTTTAAAAAATCCCCAAGATGAAAAAGCATATATTTTCTATAAAAAATATAAAAATAAATTAACATCTTATATTAAAAAAAGTAAAGAAGAGTATTTAAAAATAAAATATTATCTTCAGAAAATAACCATAAACAAATGTGGAAAACTGTTAATTTCGCCATAGAAAATACAAAAAAAACACAAAACATTAAGTACATTGAACATGATAAAAAAATTATAGATGCCAATATACAGCCTAAACAATGTGCAAACATATTTAATTCCTTCTTTGCAAATGTTGGGAAAAATCTTGCGAAAAATATTCATAAGCCTTCAAACCAAGAAAACCATAAAAATAAAAATATACAGAAACGTAATATACTTTCAATGTTTGAAACAACAACAGAATGTGAAATCTCGAAAATAATAGAAAATATGAAAGGAGGTTCGTCCCCCGGTTTTGATTCTATTACGACACACATGTTAAAAACTATGAAACCTCACTTAATAAAACCTATCACTCATTTAATAAACTTAAGTTTAACAAATGGAATTTTTCCAATGAACTACAAAACCACAATAATCTCACCTATTTACAAATCTGGAGATCCACATCAAGCAACGAATTATCGCCCAATATGTCTTATTTCTAATATAGGAAAGATCTTTGAAAAAATAGTAAAAAAACAATTGGTAAATTTTCTAGATAATAATAAAATATTACACAAAAACCAGTTTGGCTTTATAAAATCACTCAGCACACAGGATGCTATTGCTAACGTAACTTCATACATTTACGAATCATTAGATAAAGGTAAAAAAATGTGCGGGTATATTTATTGACCTTAGAAAGGCATTCGATAGCATATCCCATGAGATGCTATTAAAAAAATTGAATAATATTGGCATAAAAGGCAACGCAATTAAATGGATCACCGACTACTTAAAAAACCGTCCTCAAGTAGTAAAAATCAATCGTGTTAATAGTGATCAAGAGATTACAAGCTTTGGAATCCCCCAAGGTACAGTGCTTGGACCAATTCTATTTACTATATATGTAAACGATATTTTTTTTCAACCCTTACATGGTCAAATTACGTCATACGCCGATGATACAGTATTAATAATAAGTGATGCGACTTGGGAAAATGTAGAATTAAAGGCCACAGAAGACATCAACACGCTCAAGAATTTTTTCGACACTAATTTACTGTCACTTAATAAAGAAAAGACATTTGTAATTCCATTTGCAATCCATACAAATGATACTCCTAAAAATTTTAACATTTTCATACATAATAATACTAAAATTCACAGCCAAAACTATTGCAAATCAAACTGTACAGTACTAAAAACAACGAATAAAATTAAATATCTAGGAGTAATTATTGATAAAAATCTGAAATGGAAGGAACAAATATGTCAAGTAGTAAACAAAATTAGAAAATTAATATATATATTTTTAAGAATTAGAAACTTTCTGTCGATAAAAAATCTATATTTAATTTACTATGCCTTAGTTCAATCCACTTTACAATACGCTATTATTAGTTGGGGATCCGCGTATAAATGTAACCTTCTTCCAATTGAAATTATACAAAGAACAATAATTATTATTAAAATTATATTAAAAAAATCATTTGACTACCCAACAGAACGCCTGTTTGAAGAATTTCAAGTACCTACATTTAAAGACCTATATATTAAAAACTCATTAATCCAAATTATAAAAGAAAAAGATAAATATCAATTTTTAAATGAAAACAGAACGCGACTTAGACATGTTTTTCTATGCCCAAAACTAAATACGTCTTTTGCACAACATCATTATACTTACCAGGGAAGAACTTTTTTCAATCGTCTACCAGAAGAAATCAGAAGCATTAATGATAAAACCCGAATACTGCTCTCTGTCAAGAGACACTTTAAAAATATTCTGAAAAAAAAACTACTGTCACTTAATTAATCTCACAAATATCCTTAGTTTTCCATAACTTCCTTTCTTTTTTAAATTTAATAAATTAATATATTATCCTTCACTACTATCAAAAAAATACTACAGCAAACATACATTTATGTAAAAAGAATTATTTAAGTACTAACTAACAACAACATTTATGTACACTCCCCTTCCATACACAAGCAAATGCTTTCAATGGAAGAGTAGTAAAAAAATACAAGATGTAAAATGAATTTATGTACCATGTAAACATATTATTAAAAATAAAAAATAATTACAAAAAAAAAAAAATTTCCACGAACTCCAGCTTTAAACAGTTTTTCTACGAGAATAGCGTTACAAACCTTGTCGAACGCTTTGCTGAAGTCAGTGTAAATTGAGTCAACTTGAAGCTTCTTCGCCATTGCATCGGAAATGAAATTTTGATATAGAATGTGGTTAGTTAGTGTTGATTTTCCGGTTATAAAACCATGCTGTTCAGTACATATAATATCTTTAAATGAACTAATTATTTTATCCAGGATAAGCTTCTCAAAGAGTTTTGGAATTGTTGATAGTATGCATATCGGTCTAAAATTAGTTACTTCGTTTTTATCCCCTTTCTTGAAGATAGGTGTTATATAACCATGTTTCCATGGATCGGGAAATATACCTTTCGATAAAGAATGACTAAAGAGTGTGTACAGGGGATAAGCAAGAACGGTGACACACTTCTGTAAGAGTAGTGGTGGAATGTTGTCAGGACCAGCATTTTTATTGGGATCAAGAAGTTTAATTTGAATAATTTCGTTTAGTTCGATGTGCACATGTGACAGGTTTATATTGAAATTAGGAGAATAGTTAGGTAAGGAGAATTGTTTGGGTTGACTTTTATCGTAAACGTTCTTGAAGAAGTCGGCAAAAAGATCGACAATATTTTTGATACCATCAGTCCATCAGTCCATCAGCCTTTCGGTCTTCAACATACATAGTATTTGGTATATCAGAGTCTCCACTTCTTAATGTTTTACTGAATCGCCAAAAACGTTTTATATTGCTAAAAATATCATTCTCTGTCTGCTTTATATAGTCGTTATAACATGCGCTAGAAAGTTTATTACAATCATTTCTAATTTTAGAGAATTCTATGTACAACTGTGAGGTTCCGTGATCCTTATACAGTTTGTGAGCTGTTTTTTTACGTATAATTAAATTAATCAAATCTTTATTAAATCAGACTGGATATTTAGATTCCTTATATTGAGTGTAAGGGACAAAGCGGTTTATATGATTACTTAGAATTAAGTAGAACTGTTCAGTATTATGATTTAAATCATCACTTTCTAAGAAAGACCAGTCTACCAATGTAAGCGATTTTACATAGTTTTCAAATTTAATTAAAAATCAGAGATTTTTGTTAAAAATCGGGAACAAATAAACCAATACAATCAACCGTGTGACACTGCTACGCGAAGAGTGTGCGAGTAAATGACACGCTATTGATGTCCCGCTTTAGTTCGCTATGCGGGAACATGAGAAATCTACACGTCCGCAGTTGTATTTTGATTTAGACCATCGATACCTACGACCGCATAGCTGTGTGTGCGAGTCCAGCGCCCATCCAGCGCCTGTTGTACCAGCCGGCAGCCAGTCGGTCGCGGGACGTCGTTAGATGTGGACTCCTCGCACGTTTTTTTAGCATCTGCCGATGGTCTTTTCATGTTTTCAGCAATTAAATGACAATAATTATCACTTATGATATAAAATATAATAAACATAAGCAATCAGCTATGGATATTAATATTTTTCCCATATTAAATCGCTTATTTTGAGATGTGTATTGACTACACAGCACCGGAACACGTGTATTTTTATAGCACAATAAGGGAAAGGTTAAACAAACGTAAGTAATAATAATTCTATATTTGAAATGTATGTATTTCTTTTGTTTAAGTGTTTGACCCATATCGTTATTTGTTCATTCGAAAGTAAATTTCTTATTCTCTCTCTGATTTTTGGTTATTATTTATTACATGTTTTTGAAAGGCAATAATCCCGAGGCAAATATTTTATAAATACTTTCAGCTTCACAAACCCTACATTTATAAAAACCTGTGATTTTTCACAGGTCTGCGCTAGTAAATAATAATTATTGCAAAAAATTGCACAAAAAATGCCTGTGGTTTTATGATCTTAACAACCTACACACATACCCATACACATATTGTATTAAGGTAGAAAAATAGTTTTTTTTACATGAATGTACTACACAAGAGTCCCAACTACCTGGAGCCAGTGCGACGATGGCATCCCCAATCGGGGTATATTGTGAGGATGAAGGGAGTTGGGAAGGGAAGGAAATGTGGAAGAGAAAGGTTGGGAAGTAACTGGCCATTCAGATCTAGTCACTAAGTACAGCCAATGGCCATCAACAATATGCCCATATTGTCTCTTAGCTAACAACACCGCATAAGTCATTTTTACCAACTTTACAGGAGACGAAAAAAACTGTTTATTTTAAAAAATCGGTGGATTTTTTCTGTTATTACTTAATAAATACCCTAGTTAGAGGTTAAGAAATGATTATTTATACTTACTTTGACAATTTACTTTAATTTAACTTTTTTTTATGACTTGAGCTGTGTTGACTGATATTTTATTAGATTTAGGCTGTGTTGTTTGCGGAAATGTTAGGGAATAATGTATTAAAAGATGATTTACAAAGAAAAGTTTTTATCAAGAAATATTTCAAAAATAATTAACAATCGTTATAAATAGGTATTTATAACCTAAATCTTAAGAATAACATTGTTGAGATCAATTGCTTAAAGTTATTTGGTGACACACAAACCTTTAGAGCGTACCTAAGTGCAATTATTATTTTTTTTTTTATTTTAACAGGAAAATATTTAAAACATAGTCTTTAATAAACTCCAACTAAACAAGATATTTTTTTTTTTTTTTTTTTTTTTAAAGAAAGACAAACATTCCCAGGTTACGAATAACCCAACAATGTTTGAAAATCTCCTACTACCAATAGTAATAAAATTATAAAAATAAAAAAATATACTCGAAATCTCCAGTCTAATAGTTAGTTGCAGTCTTTAGCGATTGCTGTGCGGAAGGTCATCATAAAAAGAGTGGCAACTAGATGGTAATACACTTTTTAGGTCTTGCAAATCTTTATACTTCCGATTTGTAATTGGTATTCTAGCTGCATACAATTTCTGCAGGTGATTTATTTGTTTAATGCTGTTAATTGTCGTGGGACGATGTGGTAACGGCTGAAGCTCGTCATCAAAACCAATTTTATACCAAATTGTGCCATTTGATCTGTATTCTAGCATACGTACATCTGTGACGGCTGGGTCACCTGCTTTTTTACCAGGCCGTATAGATTTATAAATTAATTCTTTCGAAAAGTCGGTAAAAAAGGTATAGTCCAAATAACGAGCTTCGTAAGGCATAGGATCACTCCTAGCGGTTTTAATAATAGCCATGTATTGTTGTGGAAAGTAAATTTCTTTACCTTTTAATTTACACTCTATTGCACTGTGTACGGAATCTCATTCCATGTGGGTATACTTTTACCAGGTACTTTTGAGTAATTATAATATTTTTTTCAATCGCTAAATGTAATAAAGCATTGCTTAAGGTAACATAGCGATTTTGAGCACAACAGCCATCGGAATATAAAATCACAGGCAATAATTTCTGGCTCAAAACTTTCTCTAGATAGTCTACTAAGCATGAAGCAAAAACAAAGGCTTCAAGTGTGCTATTTGACTCATCGTACCAATAACACATTACTTCTTTAGTTGCTAAATTTTATAATGTAAAATTATGGATGCATAAATTAGTTTTATAATAAATTGCATTAGCTTGAAGATACGGAGCCAATTTTACCGATTCAACATCCTGTGTGAATACATGACAAGCTCCGGACTGTGCAATATCTTTGTCAGTATCTTTCTCTCTCCTGGCTCGATCTTTCTTCAAAACATGGTGTGCGTATTCTTCATCCGTAATGTTTCCAGTTTTATGACTGCAACAATCGTCACATTGATCTTTCTTCAGGTAGAATAGGCTCACATTGAGTTTCAAAAATAATTTGTCAATTAATTTACGACCAAGGCATTCTCTACCCTCTAACTCACAATTCTCTTGATATGTGTGGTAGAGCTGTGTCATGTTCTAGAAAATTGGTTCTAAGTATTCTCGTGATGTTTTAGCACGACAGTAATGCGACGGCATCTTTGGAAGACCTGCTAAAAACTTTTCAACATACTTGTGGTCTTCAATTTTCTCTGGATTTCTGCGGTTACTGGTTGAAGTAGACAAATCTGGAGGCATGGCACAGTCTGTTTTTGTCAGCCAATATCTTATAAACGAATCTTTAATGCCAAGAGTGGCCAAGAACATTTTTTACAGACTTGGTGACGTACATTATCAATCGTGAAAACGTAAGTTCGACTATCAGTTCTTTTGGATGATTTCTGGATTTTTTTAAAATTTTCTTTGGTACTTTATTAACATGAGAAGTTATAAATGATCTTTGCTGCTCCCAGTTCATGTTCTACCAGAAATTTTCAAATAAATATTGCCGCTTTTGTTCGTTATGTTGTCACATGATCTGAGTTTAGATTTCTTGCAAAACACCATCATCACCTGAACTCCATGAATCAATTTCTTCTCCATCCATAGTGTATTTCAATTATTGAGCTTCCTCAAAGAAATAAAATACATTTTGAAACACCGCCCAAGTTAAAAAAGCTGGTTAGTAAACACCGCTTAAGTAAATGAAGATATTCAATAATGATTTCTTTCTATATGAATATTATGTGATATATAATCAATAAACATTACTGTATTATATAGCTTACCTCTTAATCTTCTATTAAAACATCTTGCATAGACCTTTCAGCAATAAAACTCACATAAAAATATAATAATCACGGAGCGCGAAGTACTTTTACGAGAAATGTATGACAGACTAACGACTTGTGCGGTGTTGAGAGGCTAAACGACTTGCGCGCTGTCACTACTTTTTGAATTAAGGCTTCTAATTGACTGAAAACCGCCAATTTTCGACTTGAGCGGTGTTGTAAGCTAAGGAACGATATGAGAAAAAAAACTAATGAATAAAAGTCAAGAATCATTTTTATTTCATAATAGAAAATTGCAGAGTAATAAAGAATGATAGTTTGAGAATATAGTGTTAATACTATGTATGACCAGGCAGTTTTACAATAGTGAATAAGAAAATGTATTGGTTGTCAAACATACTAATTTTGTTTGTCTATTCGTTAGTCCTGCATTTTCAAAATTGAGTATTTAGCATTTTCAAAAGTATTCTGTGATTTTTAAAAGACAATTTAAATAATTTCTGTTAAAATATTGTATTATAGGTAAGTAACTACATTATCGCTTGACTGAATTATTCTTCACACAAGCAGTTCCAATTTAGAAAATGATATTTAAATTTCAGTTCTTTGAATGTTAATAATTTCACGCAGGAATATTGCACATTTCAAGCACCAAAAACTGATATTAGTATGTTTGATTGCAACCTTTTGCAAAGAGAGAATCCCATTTTGAAATAAATAACGATAATAAATATTAATTTATAACAACTACCCACCATCAACATTTTGTGGAAAATTCATTCACACACAATCTTGACGTAACAATACATACATATTGAACAACAGGAAATGGTAATATAATTTAACATAACAAAAAAATTAATTTATGTTTAACAAAAATAATATTATGTTCTAGACATAAACATAAAAATTGATATACTAGCCCATCAGGAAAAGGGGAACAAACCAAGTTGCGCAAAGGGGGCATGACCAATGTCCACCCCCCTTTCTGTAATTTATCAATAAATGAATCTGACAATATACAGGCAACCCATTTAGTCCGCAAAAATAAATAAAATCTGCTTTCGAATTATTAGTCCTTTTTTACAATGACGCGCAGATTGCTGACTGCGTAAAAAACTTAAATAAAAATGCCAAATTGGGTGATCAAAAGTACAGGTTTGTTTCCAAAACTGAATATTTTGTTACACTATTTAGTAACTTTTAAAAATGAGTTATAATTTACCCACCTCACTCATTTTTAGCGTTGCTACGCAACCCGATTTGAAGGCGGTTCAGTTTTTACGAACAATCTGAACCTGTGAAGAAATGTCCCATCAAAGGACTGTGCTGCAAACCGTTGGCTTACTTTAGCGAACTTTTATTTTCTGCAAGGGAACTGGTTATTTCAATGTGCTTTTCGGCGTTCAACGTACGGTTGATGTTGTAGAATATTCAAAGCAATCTCGAACCCTCCCGGTGCCAAAAATGTGGACAAGGGTTGTGTGTATTGGCATATCTATTGGGCGATACTTTGGGTCCAGCTCGTCGAAATGATACTCAGATTTTATATCAGGGCAAGTCTATCGATTTGGGTGTCCACGGTACTAGAGTAATATAACTTATTAGAAAAATAAAAACGTTAATTTATTTACGACTATAATAATAAATTCACCGGAACATAATATATATTATGTACTAGAGTAGCAGCCTCAAATAGTACAGGATCTGTTCTGTGGCTATCTAAAATAATCTTATTAATGCTAGCATAATATACGATTCCATGATAACTCCTCAAAATGACAATACAACACAGCTTAAAAGGTGATATAAAGTGATGAAACAAAAGCTAGGTTAAATAGTTAGATATGTAACCTAGTGTTTCTTTCATCACTTTTCATAACATTATAACACTTTTTATAGGTGTGTTGAATTATCATTTTGATGTGTTAACCGGTCACCATAAAGCTGCTGCCACACGCAAAGCTCACATCAACAGATAATATAAAGCACAATAGCGCTCGCCATACAATCCCATACAGACCCGACACACGTAAAAAGATAACGCGCTATAAGTGTGGTTCTGAACTTCGCTAACCGAATTTATTTTACGTAACCGCTCCCGACGCGATATTTGAAAAGTTATGCGTCCCCCTCTCCGCCGTAAAAAGGAGAGGGGGTCATTTTAATTACGGAGCTACCAACTAAGTTCCGTGTTCCCTTAGTAAAGTTGTCACTTTGACAGATGAAATTATGTTCCTCGGCCGCTCTCGAAAACAAACTGACCCCCTCTCCTACCATAGGAAGAAATATTTGATAGCGTCGTGTGTCGGTAGAAAAGATGATGCGCTGTACATTAACTTTTGATGTGAGCTTTGCGTGTGGCAGCAGCTTAATTTACATAGTTTAGTAGCTGAGGGAACAAATGCATCTGGTTTCCACCCAGGCGTCATGGGCTAAGGTTAAACGCAGCATACATTATAATCAATGCATCCATAGATGGTGTTAATTTAATATTTTTTTTCATACACTCTTTACAAGTCATGCTTTACAATATTAAGAGGAATTATTTGTTTGCGCTCTAGTAAATACGCAATATGAATATGAATAAATAGTTTTGTCCGTATAAAAACTCAATTCTTTCAAGAAAGGCTTCCAAAACAATTCTAGATTGAATCATCGATACAATATCCATCCATCTATGAACGCTTAGATTATAACGAGCGTAACGTTTAACCTTAAATTCCACTGGTAGCTATGTCCTCCATCATTGCGCGAACATCATTTTCCCAGCATAATGATAGTAAGAATTTAAATCTATTGGGTTATTCATAACATGGGAATGTTTGTCTTTCTTTTAAAATAAATTATTTCATGATATGATTTGAGATTTTCACTGTCAAAAGTATTATCGTGATTAATTTTTGGGTTTTTATGCCGTGTAGCGCTTCCTCTTTCTTTAGCCAATATTTTGGATATTGTAATGTTGTTGCATCCGATAGACAGTGCTTGTTCGGTTATACAAACATAACCGAATAGTTAGCTTCTTAGCCGATCCGATGGCCGGCTGCGGCCAGGGCATTCTAACCGCAGTTGAGGTCAGTCTACTGTGACTATCATAGATATTTACTGTTGTTATGTGAAAAGACAATAAAAGTGATTGTATCGAACTTCATATTATATTCTTTGAGATTACCTAAATCTTCTTTTGAGGTCAATCCTTTGCACAGGGATTTAAGGACATTACAGATAGCGTTACAATGTCCATCATCATCACATCTGCTCTGATGACAAAATGTTGGTCAAAGAAGGATGAAGCGCAACACGGCCTTAAATTTAAAAAATTAATCACGTTAAAATTATTTTATGTGAAATATAACAGCCTTTTAATATGTACAATATTATTATTGAATAGAAAAGACAACATTCCACCAGTGCCTATTTTTTTTGTAAGTTATTGATCATGAAAATAGAATTGATGCAAACAATACATTATTAGGGTTGTGTGTATTGGCATATCTGTTTACGCTTTCGGGGGCGATACCTTTGCGAAGTGTTACTGAGAAAAAGCTTTTTGTCTTGCTTCTGCCTATCGATTGTAATTAGCGAGAAAGAGACAACAAAGTATATACGATCATCAAATTTAAATATTCTAGCAGCCTTACTAAAAAACGTGATGTAAATATTACGCGACGCCTAAAGTCAGAACAGTGAAAAACTTTACTAATTACCATGGCGTTTGTTTTGTTAAAACGGTCTTAAACCAGGCTCCAGGCCGGCATTACCACACCAACGTTGAATGAGCGTGTAAGAATCTAATTAGTATGACGGTAAAAGTTTTTACAGTGTGTTATTTTTGTTATGAATATTTAAAAAATAATCTCGTGTAATTTTCTTTTCTGAAGTCTGTTAACAATTTTGAAACTTGGTGTATGTAAGTAGTGTGTTTCGCTGTGATATCTATATAAAATGCAAGGCTAAATAAATATAAATGTAAAAATATTAGGATTTCGCTGAATAGTTCCATATGAGGAACTTTAAAAAAATTGCCTTTCAACACATATTTATTCTATGGCAAACGCGTAATTAATTTTATTACGTACTTACGTACAAATCATGGCACAAAAATATGAGACAAAACCAATAAATAAACATAAATAATTAGTAGCCTCTTGATAGTTTGAGATGACAATTCATTTGTGACTTTTTGGTAGCAATGAAAAACTAGAACAATAATGTACTACAATACTTATATTATTAGAATCATTTAAAAGCATTTTAAGGCGATCTTCTACCATTTTTAAACTTCATTTTTGTAACGAAACTATGTTATTATCAACTAAAAACAATAGCTTGTTTACAATGCATTAATATTTAAATTTTAGTACTTCAAATTTGTATTCCTATTTTGTCATTAGATTATTGAAAATTATTTATAATATATAAATTAATTTCTTCGATGGGATGATTAAAGATTTAAGTATAAATGTTGGTGGGTTTATAGTTTCATGGCTAACTAAATTCATTATTCGAGCATTCAATTCAATTTTAAAATGTGACTACAAATATTGAATATTAGATTTTTTCATCCAAATACATGTACCTTTAAAACCATAGAATAAATGATAACATTAGAAGTGCCTTCCATACAAATTTGCATGGGAACATGCGTTCAGCGCTCCGTTTCACTTACACTCGCCTGACATCGTAGATCTCCATCCCGTTTGAATTACGTAAACACAGTTTTGTATTGCAAATTTAAGCCTCCATTATGCAAATTTTTCAATCACGAAACACGCCCACAAGGCATTTCTTGTGTTATTTTTTATTCTATGATTGCTAATTATTATTATTATTATTTCAAAGTGATACATAATATTACAAATCCACTCGAGTGATTTTGGGCATATTATTGCAAGCTTGCAAAAACGTTTTGAGCAATCGCTTATCATAATGTGACAAATTTATAGAACCTAAAAATATGGATAAATGGAGAAAACTAGGTGGATTTATTGGCTTCAAGTCGCAGTAAGCAGTTCATATGTTTCCATATTAATATTTTGAAGAAAGATATTAATTAATTAATATGGTAAATGAATAAACAACCAATCACTCGAGTGGATATACAGAATTTTAACCTTCACAGCGATGGCCGTGTCAATAATCACACGGCACGTGTTTACAGAATGTAATTGAATGAAACTTCATGAATCACATACGCAACATCCGCTTGCGGTGTTAGCTGCTGACGGATCACATATGCAACAGCCCCTTCGATAAGGTTAAGGAGTTTGGTATAAGTTGTAAAAGCATTGGGGTTAAGTAAACTAAAGGCATACTAATGTAACGTAAATGTAACAGAAAACAATGGACAGCATGAACTAAATAATGTCCGACATTCATATCACAAATTTTGATATCACAAGAGTTTAACTTGACAGGACACTTTTTGATTATGTACACACATAAATATCCTATAATATTATTTGTAGATAATATATATATATATATATTATAATGTGCGATGTAAATCCTACGGAATGATTCTAAAACCATCCTAACCTAAAAGTAAAAACATTTTAAACAACTAATTGTTGGTGTTTCGCATAGTTTGGCATCCTCTCATTACGTACAGCTTAACATGGATAACTTTGCAGTGGTAAGGAATACCGATGCAAGATAAGTCCCTAAACATTGGCTTTATTTGGGACAGTTAACTATTATATAAATATTCTATATTATGTAGTTTAAAAAATAATTATAATGAAAATTTATCTTTAAGGCCCAGTTGTTTCGCAGAAATTCATGTATGATAAAGTCATCAAATGGCCATTCAGCTCCATTTTTTTTTTGTCAGTCGAAAGTTCCCTGTTAAATGCAGATTCTAAGTTCGTTTCAGCTTTTGAACAAATTGTGATCAGCAGAAGGGGACAACTATCATGTTGTTAAGCTTGTCAGCCTATTACATTTTAATAGCGATGATTACAATAACGAACCTAGAATCGGCATTGAACGGGGACCTTTCAAATGTAAAACAAACAAAAAACAAAATGGGGCTGAATGGCCATTTGATGAAAATGTTACAATTGAATTTCTGCAAAACAACTGGGCCTTAGTCACTAATCAAAAGAGAATAATGTTCACAGATTTTAAAAAAGATAAAATAATATTATTTTCTGCAAAGCTTAAAGTTTTTTTTAAATGTGAATACTGCACAAGAATTTCAACTAATCCATGCTAATTGAAGCCAGTGAGACTATGGCACCCCGATTATAATATTGGGGTATGTTGTGAGGGAGAAGTTATGGGGGGGGGAACGAAATGAGTAAGAGAAAGGTGGGGAAGTACCTGGCTATTCAGATCTGGTCAGTAAACAAGGCTAAAGTCATTTCAAGAAACTTTTCAATTCTCAATGTTTGCCTATCACCAGGGCGAAATTAGTATCAAGTATCTTGCACTCTTGGCTGACAGTACAGCATAAACTGACTGCAGCTCGTCCTAATAGTGAAATTAACTGTACATCGTTATGTTTTCAGAGACCATAATTGCCAAAACTTTGAGAATAATGCTTTTCCCATTTGTTTCACTTAGCATCATAAAAAAAGCAATTAGTTGAAGAAAATTAAAAATCTTTTGACGGCCAAATAACAAAAAGGGATCTTTAGTTCCTCTTCTGGCCACCTGCAAAGTTATTCATGTCAAGCTGTACAAGCATTGTTAGTTTATTGACTAAACATTAACACGACATTATTCAAACTCTATTCACTCCTCTATTACATGTCATAATATAATTTCACAAATTATTCCTAAAGCCAACTAGTATTATATTATATTTCCAGAAGTAATGTTGTACACCTTCAAAAATAAAATGACTTAGGACGGGTTGTTTCGGAGAATTTGAACAATTCTTCAAATTTCAAAGTTAATTTTCAAGTTCTGTGAAAGTTCTTTACGAGCTCTGTTATTATTTCAGTTCTGTCAAGTAACTGGCCTATAATGATATAATAACAGAAATTGAATAAGACATTTACAGAACTCGCAAATTAACGTTGAAATTTCATGAATTGTTCAAATTCTACAAGACAATCCGTCCTTAGTTTGGGGTGTTTGAAAGTTCGTCACATTTGATTGACGATCAAATAAAAGATCAACGCCATTTTGAATTTTGTGACATTTTAATGATGCTCGTTGAATGTCGATTCTCGGCCCATTCAGCTTTTGATCAAATTTAGATCAGCTGTCAAGCGTAACAGCATGACCATAATGCTTCGAAATGGTGCTATTTCTCAAACTTTGAAACACCCCAAACATTACTCACACTGGCTATCGAAAGTTGAAATATGTGTATTTGATTTTCTAAATATATATAGAGAGTTACACAAAGAAAAAGGAGTTTTTTATTAATGCCAATAGTCCATTCAAATCATTATTGCTGGAGGAATACAGGAATAATTGAAAAAAATACATTACAATACTATTTAGAGAAAATTTAAACAAACATACTTATATGTATGTACATCCATTGAGCATTTTTCCTAGCAACTATTATATTTTCATATTCGAGTCGAATTGAAATATGCCATATGAAAAGCAATCTTTAAGGCAGCTCACAGACGAGAGACTTTAGCTGCGGCAACTATTTCACTGCAGTATTTATTGGAGGATTGGAGCTATTAGTATTATTAGTAATGTCTAATTATTCTTATGTATGGGTAAGTAGTAATGTATTAAGTAGTTTGAGGAACTATGGTAGTAAAATGTGAAAAATTTGAATTCGGAACAGTCTCCGAAGACTTGAGATACAATCGTTCAACCACGGAGAAAGTTACGATTGCTGGCGGCCGCAACTAAAAAGTATCTCGTGTGTGCACCTCCATATACTGTAATTGATTTTTATCCCCGCAACTGTCTACGCAACTAAAGTCTATCGTCTGTGGGCGCCCTTATTTGGTTTGAAGACACAATTATATAATTTAACAGCCTACAAACTAAAAAACAAAATTAATAAAGAATGCTCCCTCACCATTGTTCTAGTAAAAAAAAAAACAGATAACTTGATGTTATCAACTACAATTATTAGCCCTACTTTTTGTATTTTATCACATACAAAGAATAATCATCAAAGTAGATTATAATTTGAATTGGAAGAAAGAACAACAATAAAATATACTATGTTTCCTTTTAATTAAAGGCAACTTTTTAAACGCTTGACGGTTCAATACTAGGTGCCGTATGCGGCACTTTTTAATTGATACATGTTCACAAGACATGACGTCCGCACAGGGCACGGCTGTTCGCAACCAAATTGTTGTGACGTTCACGTACAATGGCTAACTTACTAAAAAATGTTCTAAATTGACTTATAAATTAATCTAATTAATCCACAAATACTTTGGACATGTGAACTACAGAGTATGTATACATCAATATGTTATTAATATAATTTTCATAGGAGCTGCCGAAACAAATATGTAAATAAATTAACCTCACTATTAATTTACAAGTATGCAAAGTTGTTCCTTAGTTACATGTTATCTATCTTGTAAGGAAAAAAATAAATTGGTTTAAATATTAAATAATATAGAATTTCATTAAAGAATATGTCAAATGGATGAGTGTAATCAATTCGTCAGAGCTAATTTTAATCTCTTTTTCCCGTACGCTCACTGCACCCGTACACCGTAGCCGTACATTATTGCCAATGGTTCGTCGGCAAATAAATTCGTGAGAGTGTAAAATAAACGTTTGCAAAAATGATTTCCATGCAATTAATTATTTGCAACATAAAAATCTCTAATTTAATGTGCAAGGTTTAGGCAGTAATTGGTGAAAAACTTTTGAATTACGAAAATGTTAATTCTAATTGTAAGGCATTATGAAATATTGATTATTTTTAACCAAATTCACTACAGGGATATATTAAATAATTTACTTAGGACTGTAGGTGAAAAATTCGAATAAGACTAGCTAAGATTTATATATCAAAGCATTACTTTCTATTTAAACAAATTAATTTTGTTATTTAAACCTTTTTAGGGCATATTAATTTAAAAGTCATCAAATCGGTGAAAATTCATCTATGCGTAAGTAATATTTTAGGAGACGCAAAAACCAGTGGTGATTTTATGTATTGGTTATTTGCGGTGACACTATTATTGTTGCAGAACCATTAACATACATTGTGAAATTCTATTCTGATTTAGGACTATTGCCACCATCAAATTAATGGCATTTTTAGATAACTTACACGCTGATGTAGCATACTATTTTTTTTTATTTGGCATAAGCAGAAATTTTAACAGAAAGCTAAATAAATCTCCTGTAAAATAATTAGATATGATTTTAATCTGAAATAACAAAGTCTAACGTAAATGGTGGCAGTTATTCCAGAGATTGATTCCAATCAAAAACAGTTCAAAAGTAAATGGCCAAAATTCCATAAAAGATTTTGGATACTCGTAGCTCGATTAAATCCAATTTCCAGATCCATATTCCAAAAACCACTCCTCCGGTAAGTCCTCCATAACTATTAGTCCTGGGACCCAAGTCACCCTTTACAACTGTTACCAAGAGACAAATAACAAAAATATGCATTTATAGTGATACGCTTACCTTATACTCCACAGCAATGCACATCACTATAAATGTAAATGAATTGTTGTAGTTGTTATAGTAAGCAGTCTCAAATATGTTTCGCTGAATTTGCTGTAAATGTTGTCACGAACATGTACATTTACAATTTATTTTCATCGTTATGTAAATAGCCACGGTAAAACGCATTAAAAGACAGATTTAGATCCCAGACAGGGCCGGCCCTGTGCAGGAGTAATTGGAGCAGTTCTCTCCGGGTGCCGACTTGCCAAGGCGCTGATAATACCTAACATCTAACGTGGCTCCCTTGAGGTTTTTTACTAGTGCTAGGAGTCGTGTGGCTCAGGGCCACCCCTGACCCCAGATGACATTATTTTACCCCCTGTTTTCAGAAAGATGACTATTACATACACAACAATTGTGCACTTTTAATTTTAGGGAGTAGCGGTCTTGAACGATTACCCGGACATCTACAGTAACCAGTGTTGCCATATCGAAGGATCCAATCAATAATTGGAGAAAATATAGAATTGAGCACGGAGTTGACTTCCAGGTAGTGCCTAGGAAAGACTAGAAGATGTAGCTGGTGAAACTGGCACTCCAAGCATTGACGGCTGTCCAGGAGGGGAAGTTGTTGACGAAGGACTTGAGCACGGAGTTGGCCTTGTGGGGCCCGTGCAGGTAGTGCCCTACCACGTTGATGTCCAGCCAGTGGTACGGAGGTGACGAGAAGGAATGCTAAAGGAGAATAATAAATATTAAATACAATAAAACAAACTTACGACACTCCAGCAGCTAGACTGCCGTATGTCAAAATATTATATAGAACTGAGAACTTTGAAGTGTTACTGCATAAACATCAAACTTCCCGGAGCCAGTGGGACTATGTCATCCCCAATTGGGTTGTATTGTGAGGCTGAAGGGTGTGGGAAAGGAAAGGAGGAGATAGAAAGGGGAAGGTTGAGAAAAATTTGGATATTTGGATCTGATCCCCAAACACAACTAAAGCAGTGTATCGATTCTGAATGGTGATCTTGCACCAGGATACTTCTAGTATCAACCACTCAGGGTATGGCACTCAAACATATTAAACTGGAATAATTCCCCAATTCCCCGTTATATGTGCGCAGTATGACACAATTTCTTAATAACGATATTCTAAACAATGACCATCAGAAATATCAAACTGAAGTAATGCGTACAATTGACTAACTAACCATCACGCTCTTTCTCCGCAAGAGTAGGCAGAGAGGACGGACTGTCAAACAACTCGGCCTTGGCGTTTGGTTACACAATAAATGGTTCCCGGGGCAGCGGTACCCAAACCTGCCTCCCAAATATACAAACTATTTAAATACAAGAATAAAAGCATGATATTCCTACCCATTATCATTGTATACATGCGCCATTTTCTCAGAAATGTATTCCACGTATTAGAAAAAGAAATCCCTTCCCTCATTCTCATTCATACATTGTTGTATTTTATGTATCAAATAAACTGTAGTTTCTGATTTCACCACGGTCAATCTCTCGGGAGTCGGGTTTTATAACTTACTGGTTGACAAACACTCTCCTACAAATATATATTTATTGAAAAATGATGTATGAAATATAGTATCTTACCACAATATCAAGATGAAAGTGCCAGGGGATCTCGTGATCGGAACCGGCGGCGAAGTAGATGAAATAGTTCTCACGCCCGTTCCATGGCGGGTTGGCCAGAGGCTTGCTGCCCGCCAGGATGCTCCAGCTCCTCAGCGAGGCACCCAGCACCGGCGAGATCATCACTCCTATGTGGTCAGGACCTAAACAGAATGGAAACAAATTTATTATTAGTTATATCGAGTTTACCAGGTGTTTCGATTTCGCATTAAATATGCGATTTCTTTAGTGAATTCACAACTTTAAGTCTCCAATACTCATGTTGTGTACTTACGACGCAAACAACTTGTCGTGCATGGTCCGTACATGTCGCTTCTGAAAACATTTAAACAACTCCGATGGCGCCGCAGCGGCGACATAAACAATAGGTATTTCTTATAAATAATTTATTAAAAAATAACAATGAAATACCATTGAAATTTATCAAAATTTTAGTAGATCAATTAGTGGGTGAGTACAAAAAGCCTCGAAGTAGAACATTTACTTCCACTCCATCAGAGACCAGGCTCAATGGAAAACTCCATATTTTAGTAGATCAATTAGTGGGTGAGTACAAAAAGCCTCGAAGTAGACCATCTACTTCCACTCCATCAGAGACCAGGCTCAATAGAAAACTCCATATTTTAGTAGATCAATTAGTGGGTGAGTACAAAAAGCCTCGAAGTAGAACATTTACTTCCACTCCATCAGTGACCAGGCTCAATGGAAAACTCCATATGTTATGTACAAGACTGGTATCGCCGACGAGTTTACAAAATGTCAGAAATGTGCGTCTGTGCACGAACCTCCACTAAGATGTATGGCGGTAGTCGCCAAATACTTGTATCTTCGAATATCGGACATGTGTATCTCTGGACTGTATTGTGGACGACTTCGTGAACACTGTACAAATTTGGTATTGCAAATACTTTATTCATAATACGGGCGTGTGTCTAGTGTGGTAGTCGAAAAGCATGTAAAAACTGTACACATTAATATTTCATGAATAAAGAAAAAAAAAAAAAAAAAAAAAAAAAAATTAGCTTCAATGACAAGAGAAAGCCCCTAGGAAGCTGCTAAATGATATCTCTAGTTTTTTGACAAATCACGTTGATTGTCGACCCACAAAACGACCTGATAATTGTCGATCTTCAGGCCACAGAAAGGCTTGCACAGTTGCAGCGTTCCGAATGCAGAAACTTGCCTGAGTCATTCAACTTTCCATCATAAAAAAGAATTGCTCAACGTAGTTAAAGCGGAGAATGTTATAAAATGTCGGGATGTAGATCCCTTGAATGAGTGACATCTTTTGACAAAAATTAAAAATTTACACATTACTACCATCTATTGACATAAGTCAAATACGTAGATTAGCAAAATTGGTAATGAATCAAAGAAGGCAGAATTTATGCGGGTAAGGTGTACATGGTGAAAGAGACCAACCTGTCATTTTGAAGTGGAATCTCTGTGTGGTGGAGTTGACAATCTCCTGGCTGGTAAGCGTCAGCGTTGCAGCCAGGGGCAGGGATGGAGCAGGTCCGGCCAGCCAGTGCGTGTGGCTGATGAGGCGGCGCACGGGCAGCAGATAAGGCAGGCCGCAGAACAGCAGCTCCTCGCACTCGGGACTGCCCATCTCCAAAGCTCGCCGCATTGATGGCACTGAACAAAACATAGATAAATAAGTCACTTTTGTGTTAAAAATCTTTACTGCATAACGAATGTGCGTGTCATGTCTTGTATGAGAGCGATGGCATGAAAGAGGGACAACAATGTAGATAAGAGCTTGTGAGGTTGTTCAGTGTCTCTTCGTCAACACCTTTCATCCAAGAAGAAAGACAAACATACCCGGGTCACGAAAAACACCATCATTTTAAGCAGAAGTTGTTGCGAATTCAACTCAGCCACTAACCGGTCAGTACATTGTGTTGATTACAGTCTATTGACTATTATTCCACCAATCCAAGATCAGTAGTAACAACCCAATAATTTTAAATGTAAAAGGTGATCACACAAAACACAAAGACGTTATAATACCTAATATCCTATACTCGTATGCTTCAGCGGTAGTCGTCGCAACGACTTGAACACACTGCAGAACTGATGTTATAGCACAGCTTCGCATGACAAAAGGAATGGTGCTAGTGAATGAAATTTCTAAAACAGTGGATATAAAACTATCTTTCTAAATGTTAAGAATCCCTTGAGGTGATTTTGCACAAAAGCGGCGCTATACAAATCATGGATAAATCAACTTTCACACAGTAAATAAATAAAAACATATGACGTGTTCGGGCATATATACCGATAGATATTTACAACAATTATTTCCTACCTTTCCGTCCTTGTAAACCTGTCACCAGGAGACGAAAGGTTCGACAGTGCAGTTTCTACACCGCCTCTATAAGGTTGCATTCAAAGTGTAGTGGAGTTTCATTACGTGCTGGCCAAGAGGAGCATTGAGGACGACACCATAACCAAGGTAGTACTTTCATTATTCTGATGGCATCCTCTATAGATCCCGTTCGTTCCCCTTTCGCTATACAATATTCAAGGAAGAAATTCGCGGCCAGAAATATATCCGGTTCTTTCCAAGAGCTATCGAAACATGACGTGATAATTGCTTTCCAAATTATTGTTGCTTTATTATCCCTTTCAAAGCTCAGGAATCTTTTATATTATGTGGGTTTTCTCTATATTGTAATGAAAAATAGAATACCGTATCCATCAACAGAGTGCGGACTGTTGGCATCCAGGTCAATCATCCAGAATCCGGAGCTCTCGGCGGTGATGTTGCCGTGCAGGTCGAGGAAAGTGCGCTGTGTGTGCGTGACCATGAAGCGCTGTGGGGCCGGGCGCGCCACGTCCCCCGAGTAGGGGAAGCCCCACGGGGTCAGGATAATCAACCCCACAGACACCAGAATGACACCCAACAGCCAGTTCACCTGGAAAGGGTGTGAAAATTGATGAGGTGAGAAAAGAACTCCCTTCCTGATAAGGGCCAAAAATAGGAAAAAGTCCTGTCAGGTAAGTTTTTAGATTCTCACGGCCAAAAGCATTTTTGTTGTTTGTTTTTGGGGTGTTATGCCGTTTTGCGCTAACTCCTTCTTTAGTGTCCATCATCAGGGCAGATCCGGTAGATCCGAAGATGTGAACATGCAACGCTGTCCGAAACGTCGGCTAAAGAAGGAGTTAGCGCAACACGGCATAACACCCCAAAAACAAACAACAAAAAAAGTCCTGTCTTTGAAGATGACTTTTTGAAACAAAAATTGTTGAATTTCATAAAGTTTTGTGACAGTTTGAGCTACATAGCATAGATGGCTCTACTGCTAGTAACTCACAAATGTATAGAGTTCTCCAAGAGATGTCTCTAGTATATAGGTTTGCCCCTCCAGTTCAGAACCGAAGCAGTAAGGTATTTAGCAAAAGAGAGATTTTGAGAGCACAAGAGAGAGAGGACATTGGCCTCCAGGACATCCTACACACTCATTCCCAATTATAAGAGTTTCTAGTCTAAATAAAGACAAAGTGTTCTGTTAGAAGGTGTTATTTTAAGATCCATTCATAACAGATTTCAAGCTGTTTATGTTACATAAATGAATTATGTAGATATTTTCTGGTACATACTTAACAATTCCTTTTTGAAGTGAAACTTCTTTACGCGCGTTATGCATTTTCGAGGACTGGAGTAAAACCGACTGATGACCGTCACGAAAAACCGTGATCATTTCGCTATAGGAGCCTAGCTAATATTATATACCTAGTTTAGGTCACTCTCCAAACTCAGCTTCGCGGTCTAGAGGCAGAGCGCCCGACTGTCGTCGTGAAGAACCGAGGTTCGATCCCCGCTTTAACTAATTTTTTTTTTCTTTTTGTGATTTTTTTAGTACGAGGAAAAGTGATAAAATGCTCTCGTGCTGCGACTTTTAGATATTTTGACTATATGATATTTTGGTCGAAATATAGCTTACAAATCGAGCCGGTAGAGTCGCTCGGTATTTTGATTAATTATTTTTATTTTGAATCATTAAAATTACTAATCAAGGCCGATAACGCGACTAATTACCCTCGCAGACGTGCGTGAGTTTTTTTAGTAAAAAACACAGCCGTAAGTGAGTTTTTCAAAATTTAGAAACGTTTTTCAAATTCAGACTCCATACGGGTATGACTGTTAAAACACGATAGATCTTTTCCAAAACGGACAAATATACGGAAATATTTTGAAAAACGACAGATATGACTTCACACTGCTGATATATCTTCGATTCGACCCTATATAAAGCGTTAACGAGACGTTATGTGATATTATTCATTTGCCGTGTTTGAAAACGATGTATACGCGGTTCTCGTCGCGCGAGATACCTTTCCTCCAAGGTCTAGAGGCAGAGCGTTCGACACTCGTTATGCAGGACCCGGGTTCGAATCCCATATTTTTATAACTTTTAATTTTTTTTTATCACATGCTACTTATAAATATGTCAATAGACAGAAAAAAAGAGAGAATGAAATGAAAAGAGAGAGAGAAGAATACTAAAAGTTTCACTTCCGTCGTGTGTAGGCTTGCCACACACTGTATTTTTTTTATGTGAATTATAATTAACTGTCTCATTAAGTGGAACTATTTTATCACAATTGGATGAAGGGGCTCAAAGTTTGGTAGGGTCACGGAGACGCATTTTTTGCTGGGAAAAATGTGTCACTCATCAAATACCGTGTAACGCCACTGTTGCATTCCATCAGCAACACTACCAATAGTCCTACTCCTAGCGTCCACGAGTGGTCTCTTAAGCCCCGCGAGCCCTGGGCAATGTGGCCAATGGCAATACCATCAGCCATAGCAGATAGGAGAGGATGAATGGCGAATCTCCGGCGCCATAAAACCGGAACCCCCCAGCTAAGGGATGGAAACCCCTACAGAAAAACCCTGGCCCTCCTGGTAGGGGGTTGGGCGAGAGGCTAATAACCTCTCCCTGTAAAAGCAACGCTATTACGAATCCTAACACAGAGCCTCGGACAACAACTGAACTTAGGAAAAGACCCGGCAAACGAAATAAGGACTTGAAAATAGCTACCTGGAACGCAAGGACGCTGTATAGAAGTGGAGCCCTAGGAGAGATCACTAGGGAGATGACGAAATATAAAATAGACATAATGGCGGTGCAAGAAACCAGATGGATAGGATCTGAGCCATTTGACACAAGAACGCATACGATACTGCATAGTGGAAATGAAAGACATCATAAATTCGGAGTGGCCTTCATTGTGGACCGGAAAATGGGAAAATGCATATTAGACTTTAAACCCATTAATGAAAGAATGTGCAGCTTACGCATAAAAACGAAATTTTTCAATGTAACATTGATCAACGTACATGCTGAAACGGAAGATAAAGAGGACATAATGAAAGATACATACTATCAGAAACTCGAACAGGTCTACGACACATTACCATCGAACGACATTAAGATGGTAATTGGGGACTTTAACGCCAAGATAGGACAGGATCCTCTGCTCCAACACATTACAGGAATGAACAGTCTACACAAGCACGCTAATAATAACGGAACCCGAGTGATTGATTTCGCAGAATCAAGAAACCTAATAGTGGCCTCGACTCAATTCCCAAGAAAAGACATACACAAACGGACCTGGACGTCGCCAGATGGTAGACACCATAACCAAATTGATCATGTCCTGATAGAAAGAAGGGGGGCAACGAGCATCACAAACGTAAGGACGTATAGGGGTGCCAACTGTGATTCAGACCACTACATGGTGGTGGCCACCTATAGGAGCCGAATTGCAAACAACAGGACACGAAAATCACCAACTATTCCAAAAATCAATACGGAAGCTCTAAAAACACCAGAAGGCAAAGAGCAGTATCGTATCACAACGCCCTTTTAAATAGCCTACCAAATCAGATCATTGAGCAGAACTCCCAAGAATCACTCGAAAAAGATTGGAATGATATAAAAGAAGCAATTGTAAGAGCAGTGGAATCAAGTGTCGGAAACATGCCCAGACAGCCCAGGAACCCGTGGTTTGATGAAGAGTGTGAAAGAAAGATAGCTGATAAGAATACACTCAGAAAGAAGTACTTGGAAACGTCAACAAGAAACAAAAGACAGGCGTACGAACAAGCGAGAAAAGAAACGAGTAAGCTGATACGGGGAAAGAAAAGAAAATTCTTGAATGATATACTGCTAAAAATGGAACAGGACTTTGTCAATAATAATCCTAGAGAAGCATATAGGGGAGTAAACTTCTTCAAGAAGGGTTTCAAACCGAATACAACACTATGCAAAGACGCTGATGGATCAATTATATCAGATAAAGAACGAATAAAAACAGTGTGGAAAAACTACTTCTATAAACTTCTCAACCCTAATAGCGACCTGAGAAGTCACCCTACCAACATCCCCACTGAATCAAGTAATGAAGAATCAGCGAATCCACCAACAATGCAAGAAATAAATGCTGCACTAAAGAAACTTAAAAACAACAAATCACCTGGGAAAGACAACCTCCCGGCAGAGTTGTTCAAATATGGAAATGAGCATCTGAGAAATCTGCTACTCAATTTAATAACTAAAATATGAACACTGGAAAAAATCCCAGAGGAATGGCAAATAAGCATAATATGCCCAATTCACAAGAAAGGTGACAAATTAAAATGCGAAAATCATAGAGGAATATCACTTCTATGCACAGCATATAAAATCTACACCATGATATTGAAACAAAGAATTGATAAATATGCAGAAAACCTACTGGGAGAGTATCAGGCAGGCTTCCGCACCGGTAGATCCACAACAGACCAACTGTTCACCGTCAGACAGATCTTGGCAAAGTGCTGGGAATTTGACATAGACATACACCAACTATTCATTGATTTCAAGCAAGCATATGATAGCATAGATCGGGAGTGTCTATATGACATACTACTACAATTCCAGATTCCACCTAAATTGGTTAGGCTCATAAAAGCCACAATGTCAGACTCAAGATGTCAGGTCAAAATAGACGGAGAATTGTCGGAAGAATTTACAGTATCACAGGGACTTAAACAGGGGGACAGTCTGGCTCCCACTCTCTTCAACATTGTGCTCGAACATGTAATACGAAAAACACTAATAGACACTGGCTCCAATATTTGTTTCAAGAGCAGTCAAGTTGTCGGATATGCGGATGACATCAACATTGTCGGAAGATCAATTTCAGCCATTAAGGAGGTCTTCGACCCTTTAGAAACAGCGGCGCGGGAAGTAGGACTGCGAGTTAATGTTGACAAAACAAAAATGATGGTACAGAGCAGGAACCCCTCACACAGAAGAAGAAGTAGTGCACTATTTAAAGACAACTACTCATACGAAGTGGTCGATCAATTCACCTACCTGGGCTCCAGCCTGACAGAGAACAATGAGGATCCAGCAGAAATCAGAAGGAGAATCACAGCAGCCAACAAAACATACTTCTCTTTGCTGCCAGTGTTTAAGTCACGTAGTGTCCACAGAAAAACCAAAATAACCATATATAAGACCATTGTAAGAACTGTATTGGCATATGGATGTGAGGCGCTGACACTGACGGTAAAGATGGCTGAAATGCTGGATACTTTTGAAAGAAAGGTGCTGAGAAGAATATGTGGACCCGTGAAAGAGGGCGAACAGTGGCGTATCCGGCACAATATAGAATTGTACGATATATATAAGGCCCCTAGCATCTCTGCACACATGAGACTCCTCAGGCTGAGATGGGCTGGGCATGTACAGAGAATGCCGGATACACGCGTCCCAAAAAGAATTCTGACTGGTCACCCAGGTGGAAAGAGAAAAGTGGGAAGACCCAGACTGAGGTGGGAAGATGAGGTAAGAGGGGATGCAGCACAGCTTCTCCAGGTGACAAACTGGAAGTCAGCCGCTGAGGACAGGAGGAGTTGGAGGCGACTGTTGCAGGAGGCCAAAGCTCGATATGGGCTGTAGCGCCATCGAAGAAGAAGGATGAAGGTAGTGAGGAGGGGAAGAAGATGAGGAAGTACCTGGCCATTCAGATATAGTTACTAAACACAGCTAAAGCCATTTCGTGCAGTGTTTCGATTCTGAATTATGTCTATCGGCACGGCGATACTGATACTAGGTATCTATCACTGATATAGAAGGACTAATAACAGTATTAGAAGACAAAAGATTGCTGACACGGTTTAATTTCATTTCAAGAACATTTAGTATTTATTTTTGCTATTAGTACTTAGTTCAATGATATTCTTTGTTAAGGACTTTGCCTTTGTGTAATTCAAAATGTGATTGCACCTTTGTATTAGAATTTACTCATTTTAAGCGAAAACATATAAATAATACAAACCATTGTTTTTATACCTTTTCCATGGTTTTGTCAACATATTAAATAAAATTACTCACATTATTCTTCCTTCTTCTCTATGATATTTACTTGTAATAACAAGCCGTCTAATTTACTGTAAATAGAGTTAAGACTCGCTAGAGAACATTGGTGTGTTTATCAAAATATAAAAGTTTTAATTAGCACAGTTTTTATCTTTGACTTCCATCCGCGTCAATAAGGAAGTTGAGTCCATTTTTTTTATTTTTTTTTATCAATGTTCGCATTCAAACTTAAATACTGGTATTTTTTTTTTTTTTTTAAAGTTTATTTTCATAATTAAATTAATTCTCAAAGTTTAAATTTTATTAAGCCCGCCAAAACGAGCGGAATCCGAGCGGTAAGAGGCGGGGTGTGGTGTGACGTCATTAGAACTGTGAAAACCACGACGCTCAAGCATTTTGTATGGAAAAATTTTTAATTCTTCAACAAGGAATTCCAGTAATTTTTTTACCAATGTTAACCGTCTATTAGAATTGATGTTATTAAAAAAAAAAGAAAATTGATTAAGATTTCATAGTTAAATTAATATTTTAAGTTAGAATATTTGCTTTTCCCGCCCGTTACGATACTTGTACGGTATTGCCGTCGCTACTTGTTGACGTTCCACGCGCTAATTCAGGACCACCGCGCAGAAAAGTAAAGACCAAAAGTAAAATAACGGTTTACAGCCCAGTTCACTGTGAGACCTTTCTGGGCGGCCGGCGGCCTGAAGTGTATCACATGCTATGTGACATGTATAATAATAAAAACTTCTAAGTTATGCAATAAACAACATATTATTATAAAGCACTATACGAATATGTATCTTTAGAAATCCATTTCATATAATAATAACAACAAATACGTACATATATTTGACAAACCCAAATAAACCTTTGGCCTATACACCTCTCTCATCTAAACCGACCATCTCTCATGTAATAGAAAGAGATGCACCATAGGTGATCCGTTGAACGTACAAGTCACGACACATGTGACGTCAGAATTCTTTCGACCAATCGTGGAGCGTATACAGTCTATTGCTATTGAATGCTTTTTCAAGAACGTTTAACTAATTCTAAGAATAATAATATAGAAATATATTTATATTTTTAGAATCGATATTTTTTTATCTACATGAACATATTTTTTATAAGTCAAAATATTTTTCACTCAACTTCCTTATTATCTTTGATTAAGAAAATTATCATCAAAAGGTCCACGATTTCCAACCCTGGGCAATGGCGAGGACATTGGCGCAATCAGACATTACCGATCTCCACAGTCAAAAGAGACTGTATCAGCCATGTAAAATGGCTAATATTGATAATGTATTAAAAAGATAGAACTTACCAACTTCCACGGAGACTCAGCCCCTAGCACGAGGGGGCCCACCCAGCCCAGCACGCACAGGAACAGCACACTGATGAGTCCACCCACCACAAGCTGCAAAATAAAACATACAGTATCAACTCTTTAAACGTGCAACGTTTCGATGCTAGGTGCCCCCGTACGCAGCATTTTTACATTGATAAGTGTTTGATAAGACAACTGTTGTGACATCTGCGTACAACAGGTTAACTAGAAACAACATTGGGGATGGGATCTGAAAGCAGACAATGAAAATTATTGTCAGTTTATCGTTAATTAATTACATAACATTGATTGATTGAAATGAGTAACAGTATTGTTGTGTTGTTCTTACCTCCGGGTAGAGGTTACTGCCGGATCTGCCCATGATGGGGATGGCCATGTATACAGCTCCCAACACCAGGTAGTAGGTCTGGATGAAGGGGAGCACCATCCCACCCAGGTACACAAACAGCCGGCGCCAATCTGCAATCAATTAATCAATCAATTAATCAATCAATCAATCAATCAATCAATCAGTCAATCAAACCAAGTATCTGATTCACTTGATAGTGCCATGTCTTCCTTGGGCGTCCCTGACCTCTTCTACCATTCACATTTGCATCATATATTCTCCATACACTCCTTACTTTGTTCATTCGCTTTTTTAAAAACAGCGCCATCTGTTGGAGGTAAAAGCAACACACGCTATTGTTTCTCTATCTGAACAGACAGACTGAGCTACAGCAACGTGTGGAAGGGTACAGCTAGTTTATAATAAAGGTATCGCCACCAAAATTATACAATGATGTAAATCTGATATAGTGAAAAGGAAAATTGGAGGAAAATTATAATGAAGAAAGAAAGTTGAATATGGGATAGTTGTAGTGTTACCATTCCAGTTGGCCCCCACTAGGTGTCGCAACAGGCCCGCAGTGGAGGGGCAGAGCACCCAGAGCAGCGCCACAAAGCCCGAGCGCACACGCAGAGCCATGCATAGCAGCAGCACACAACCCCACAGCAGGGCCAGGGCGTCCGTGTACACCTGCACCAGAGTCCAGCCCCACAGCACAGGGTTCTAGAAACAGAGAAGTCATTATTCAATCACATAACATTCTTAATCTCTCCCATTCTTAAGCTCCCCCCTCCTTCAAGAAATCCAAAGAGGCAAAAGCAAACGTCTCAAAAGCAACATATAGGATAGCACACTTAACTTAACTAAGATGCTGAAAAAATAGAGTCTCGCTCAAATATGTATTTGTATTCAATCGGACTATGAACCGTTTGTATGTCTCAATAATACATATTACAACTCATCAATTTAGATTTAAGTTAACGCAATTCAACAACAACTTACGGCTCTCTGTTTGGCGGTGACGGCCAGAAGGCAGATGACAGGTACACAGATGGTCTGCGTGACGTAGAGCGCGTACAGCCAGGTGGGGCGGGCAAACCATGCCATCGCGCGACCCAACGCTGTCAGCAGCGCGGCCAGGCCAAGGCACGAGCCCACCGTCACCACCCAAGACACCGACAGCACCAAGCACGCCCAGCGAAGGTTGGACATGTACACAGATGAATCGATTCCTAGAAAAATTATTTTTGATGAGAAGTGAATTACCAAACTAAGAGCCAGACCTCTGGATGTCTAGCACGGACGATCGATATAGCCTTATGTCAATACGATATTGACGAAATCCGTCATCTATGGTCAGCTAGCGTTATTTGCGAGCACGGCCAGAATATGATTCTGACAGTCGGGTGACAAGAGGCGCTACTTTTAGCAAGGCCTCCAAGGTGTCGGATAAGCTATCAATATGCACAACTTTTTGGAAATGTTGTTTGTTATGCAAAATAACTGGCTTATTAATGAATGGGGGTGAACTAACTAAGCTCTTAGAACTGAAATAAATCATATCCACGTTCCGGTGACCGGATAAATCATCAAAATTATAATTCATCACATCTTTGAAAAGTTATATAAAGTCATGGAAAGTGATGAAACAAAAACTTTATTAACTTGGTTAAGTAGGTTCGGTTAGGTTTAAATTTAATTTTTTTCATTGTTTCTTATGACTTTATATCACTTTTTAAAGGTGTGTTGAATTGGCGATGTGTTGATTTATCATGGAACCCCACGTTCCATAGACTTAATTAGTTCATCTGGGATGAGATCAATTGATTCCGTTCCCACTTGGAAAAACAAAAGTTGTTAGATATGACTAATAACCTCACGAACTAATTTAACCTTTTGAACGCGTTAATTTGCTCCGTTTTATCTATACCCGTACGCGGTACATATTTTCAAATACCTATGCATGCAATTAAATGTCAAATTATAGCATTCTGGCATGATTTATTGGACCATATAGACAGAACAGATTATTCTCCACAATATGAAAACAAATCCTCGTGTGTCAACACTCTTAGATGTTTATAAAAACAAAAACATAAAATTTCATACAAAGACGTACCGTATCTTTTGAATGTGGTCCCGCCATTCACTCGGCGTCATAAATAAACCACTCTCGGTGTGTGTGTACTTAGGCCACTGTGTTTATAGACACAAGTGGGACACCATGATCACTTATCATTCTTAGTTATGAAAAGTTGTGAATGACAAACTAGTACTAACGCCATCCGTTGACAAAAATGTAAACTAAAGGACTAAAAGGCGCGAAGAGGCGCACTTGGTTATCGATCTTTTTTTATGAAATACAATTTTATTTTTGAGAAATTCTTGTAGATGTCAGCATCGTGATAGTTCTACAAATGTCCAAGTGAGCAAGAAATACATTTATGACGAAAGAGAGCGGGAATATCGGCCGTCAAAGTTGCCGTATCAACTGTTGATACAGCCGCGTGTGAGTATAGACTTTTTGCCGTAACAACAGTTGATACGGCCGCGTGCAAAGAGTTAATCCCATTTTAGTGTCAAAAAGTAGATGCGGACTGCCAATATCAATTCATAGAGAGATGGGCCAGTGTTGACAGTGTATATCGATTCTGATTTATTGCGTTATCTACAACGGTCTGGACACCAATCACCGCAACCGTACTCAGGAAATCGGTATAAAATCATCGGTAGTTACGCCTATCGATCTGAAGATGTGGACGTTACTAAACCGCAACCGGTGTCGTCACAGTCGCTGTGATTATGTGATGCATGAAATTGGGCCTGAAGGATTCTGAATATTGATTAAATGTGAAAATCAAACATCACAACAGTTTGGAAAAGAATGTCCTCTTTCCGGAGGCACATCTGTGCTGAATCAAGTGTCTACATGTGTATTGTAACCCTCTGACTTTCTCGCTGGAATGCTAAGACTAGATCGTCTAGACATTAGGAGAAAAATTGCAATGGTGTTTGTAGCACATAAGCTGCTCAATGGAAAAATTTGCAACCCTGATGTTCTGGAACGTATTACATTTTATGTCCTCGACAACTTCATCAGAGCTAGGCAATACAGGCTTTTTATTTTTCCAAGAGCCAGGACCAACCTGGGGTCATGACTCTGGGGAGGATGACTACGCTACTAAACCACCTTTCTTCCATGATAGACATTTTTCAGTCAACTCAGTGAATTCAAGATTAGAATAAGTATTTTTTGTAACATGAGGCTGCATCATGTATGTAATTGATTAATGTAATCATATGTATGTTATTATATATGTAGTTGTAAATTTTACTGGAATCACTGTTTTTCACAATAAATATAGATGTCGTGGATTGGCTGAATAATTTCAGCATCCCACTTGAATAACTCCCCTCCACCATACGAAGAAGAAAAGATTATTGTCGGTCTGCATAGACAATAAATTCATGGATAAAGCCTGGTATAAAACCAATAGATATATAAATACAGTTTTAAGAATGAGAACCCATTGACAGCTGTCTCAATCAGTGAAATGATACCTTTTATTTTAGCAGCCGCCACATTGAAGTATATGTTGGCAGCCATGGTGGTAATGCCGATGAAACCTAGCAGGCCCGCTACGGCGATGGGCAGGCGCACCACGAAAGCACCCAGGATGTCAAAGAACACCGGCTGCCCGTCCATGGAGGGGGACATAGACAGCTGGTAGCCATTCGAGATTCCTGCAGCAAAAAGAGAGAAGAATTAAAGTAATCTTTCTGAATTTGGACATACATTTGCAAACAACAGAACAACATGGTATTACAAGGGAAGTAGCTCCTAGCAACTATCGTCATTGATCACTTAGTGCATAATCGGGAAACACGCCAAACACGCGTCCAATATTTGTACACGGTTGACATTTGTCACATGATAACGGGTCACTTCTATGACTCATTTGTGAGTTCAACAGCTCGGCTGTGGATCGATTTGCCGGCCTCTGTGTTTCCTCTCTCGTACAACGTTGTAATATTATTTATTTATTTATTTATTACACGCCCTAGTGGGCTTTTCTTTGTAAAAAATACAAGCATTTTGTATCAGAGTAAACATTTAAAAATTAATACAATAAAGAAGAATGTAAACATAATGGCAAAAATTAATCCTCACGCATATAATTGAGTTTAAATTATTCAACAAAACAAAATAGTATTAGAAGCGGAGAAGTTATATGGGTACATAGGTCTATTTG
Organism: Hesperophylax consimilis; assembly: GCF_061612785.1. NCBI lineage: Eukaryota > Metazoa > Arthropoda > Insecta > Trichoptera > Limnephilidae > Hesperophylax > Hesperophylax consimilis. Next base: position 32,803,643 of record NC_142848.1, read on the forward strand.
TGTCTAGAAGAATAAAAGTGATAGAATATACAACATTTATACTGATTAGTTTTCAAATGAAATATATCACCCAGATCAGAATATTTGTTTCCGAGATTGTGAAGTCTCGGAATCGGAGAATTTTGGTAAGCTAGCGTCCTGGTGTTATTGAAGTAAAAAGGTAAGAAATGTCGGCATGATTTTTTGGGAACATGGATATTGATACATTGAAGTAATTCGGGAGTCAATTTTAAAATGTAGTATTCTTTGTAACAGTATTAAATCTGTGCTTATTCTTCTTTCTGAAAGTTTCAATAGAGACATTTTATCCAAGAGGTAATTGTAGTTTATGTTTTGTATAGGAATATGCAATTTATAAACCTTATAAACTTCCGTTGAATCTTTTCAGTGTTATCTGAATGAATATTGAAAATGGAGACAATAACGTAGAGTTATACTCAAGTTGGAATCTGACAAGGGTTTTATATAACATAATAAATGTTCCTAAATTATTGAAATCTTTTGCAGCTCTCAAAACAAAGCCAAGAGTCTTTAATATTATACGAATTCAAATGGGAAATATATGATTGCTCCGATGCTATTGATATGGAAGTGTAATATTAAAATATCATAATATGTAGAAAACTGATGTAAATCCTATTTCATATATTCTTACCTAATTTCTTTAACCATTTTTTTTAAGTGGTAAAACCATCTATGACTGTGTGAGAAATGTGGAGATTCGCAAAAAATGCAAGGCTGATGTAAGAGTAATGAGGAAGATTAAGATTCTATGGTTTTCACTATCATTTAGAGAATTTCTTCTGGAAGGTTTATATACATAATACATGCATATTATATTTATAAAAATTAGAGAAAAGTCAATATTTTATAATCAAGTTGTAAAAAAGTATTTTCAGGTGCTTACATTACTAATGCTGGCTAAACCTTATGAGATACATCCAAATAATGTTCTTCGGAATTGCATGCCTCAAAACTTTACCCCAAACCATTTAAGTCCCCTAAAAACGCCGGATACCCGTCATCTAGTATTTAAATAAATACAGTGTCTTAAGCAATGAATGCTGTATAAATTTTTTTTTTTTAAACGTGACTTTTTTATTACTACTTCGGTTGAGTAAACCACTAGCATAATACATAAATAGTAAAATATACTAAAGTAAAAAAAGTATTATGAACTTTTAACATAATGTAGGTGTTGTGAGACAAACTCACCTAACGACAGTGCCAAGATGTTGTCTCCAGTTCTCTGGAGGGTTCCCAGTGGAATTTGGTTAACCTGGTCGAACTTGGTGTGGTACACATATCCATTGGTGCTCCAGGCAAAATCCAGACCTAAAATCAATATATATTATAAAAGTATGTTTACAATGTATGTACAGCTAAAACTCAGAAACGAGTAACGATACGATCAAGGGAGTTAAGCGGTGTGGTAGCCCTCTATCCCCCATCCATGAAGAAGGTTCCCGTTTTTACCTGAAGGGCGTGCTTTTGAAGATATAAGGGCTGGAAGTTTCGCCCTCTAGAAATTTCCACAACATTCCAGAACATCCCGGAACATTCTGGAATGTTGTGGAATGTTCGAGAATAGTCTGGAACGTTCGGGAACATCCCAGATCATAATGAACTAAAAACGGGATTACAGGCCGTTTCCTGATAATCTTTTAATAAATTCGAGGTCGTGACAATACATTGAAATCTCTAAATACTATAAAACAAAGTCATTATCAGCACCTGTCTGTTTGTGCGCTTAGTTCTTCTAAACTATTCAATAAAGTTCTATAGGGTTTTCACTATCATTTAGTCAATTTCTTCCGAAAGGTTTATATATATAATACATGGATATTATATTTATTGAAAGTACGGAACACGTCAGCTAGTAATGAATAAAAAAATATTACATCATGTTATAAGCGGGTAAGACTACAAAATATATGGACCCAATGGATCTATAACATTATGAGGATAGAGGAAGTTTATATAGGTGTTTTTAGGGTGAATTGCCTAATACAAAAAAAAAAAATATATATATATATATAGGTGTGAGGAGGTCAATAAACCATTATAAGTGCATGGGCCCTAAATAAGACTGCACTGAGCTCAAAAAATCAATGTCGGAATCACAGACATATGAATATTAATAGACGAGAAGTTAAGGACGAGGGGTTAAAACAAGAGTTGCGGGACGCAGAGAGGAAAGCTGACTGTGATTCGTCAATAAATCAATCTGACAGTAAATAGGCATCTCGCATTATAATATCACCATTTAGTTCTTAAAAGTAAAATCTGCTTTTGAATGAATAGACATTTTTACATGGGAGCGCAAATTACTCGCCACGTTATGAACAAATTTGCGAAGTCCAAATTCGGCAAAATAAATATCTTCTATTTTCAGAGTCGAATATTTCGTTTACGTATTTAGTTAAGACACTTTTATAAATGTTCATAATTTACTTCCCAGCAACCAACCAGCTTTGTGTTTCGCGTCCAGACGTATCTCGATGTGATAGTATATGTTTCTACAACTGATCCATATTATACGATGTGAATATGCTTAAAATAAAGTAAAATAATGCTCATATATGGAATGTAATATGACAATTGGGTTTATTCTCTTTTTCACATCTATTTTTACAAGTTTTCATAGCACAAGCTACCATTTTGCCGTGTTATTTCGTAAAATGAACCGATGATGCCTCGACCATAGTTCGCACAAGAATGATGATGTCACGTTTTCTAAATTCACTTGAGGCCATACGCGAGCCCAGCCGGCTCCAATGGAACCGGTATGGGGAGTGGGGAATAATATGCTTTAAATCACTTAGGGCAGGTCTACTAATATTCATATGTCTATGGTCGGAATGAAGGAATTTTTCAAAATTACTGACGAAGCAGTCGAGTTCAACAGAGGGCGATGGAACTTTAAATAAAACTCTATTATAGCTGACACAATCTTCACAGAGTTCAATAGACACCAACCTCATCAGCTGTAGAGTGGGACAATGTATTTTAGTTAATGTAATTTAGTATAATATTTGTATCTTTGTGTAGTGTTTGTCGCCAGGTATTTGTATTCAGGTTTCACGAATGCCTCCGAGTAAGAGCTAAGTTAGGAAGATCGGCCGCAGAGCCGCCCAGACGAATTCTAGCACTAAGCAAGGACGGCTATATTGTGGCTATGAGATATTCATACTTGTATTTATTTATTTTTATTTAAGTACATAAAACAGGCATGGTGCCCAAAAATTTACATACATATTATAATACAATACATATATTACAATACATAATAATAACAAAATGATAATATCAAAATGAATAAGCTAAATATGCGGAAGTAAATGACAAATAAGAATGGGTAAAAGGTAAATACAAATATATTCATAAACAATTTATTATTGTCACACCTGTACTGGTGAGACACTGATTAGGTAGGTACAATGTAACTTCTCTTTAAATAAAGGGCTTCATCACAATATCAGCTTAATATGATTAAAGTTAATACGTTTTTTTTTTAAGTGTTTAAAATGGTCATTAAATATGTCTATTTCATTATTAGAGCCATGTATAATGTTATAATTTCTTAATGTTCGCGGTACAGGGGAAAAATATCCTGAATTTGTGTGGTAGGCTTTAATATAGAAAATGTCTTTCATCCTCCTTGTTGATTTTCTTGATGGTATATTGATATTAATTTGGGATAAAATGTTTGGTGTATCAACTGATGCATGTATAATTTTGTGAAGAAGCAGTACGTCAGAAAGTGTAATCGTAATTGTAAAATTGTAATTGTAAGTGTAAGTGTAATTGTAATCGTAACCTATAAATGTAATCAAATAATCTATGGGTTTTCTTGAAGAGATGAACCTTATCATACACAGAAGAGAACACAATATAATCCACACACCAGTATGAATCCACATACTAGAATACAGGAAATTACAAAAAAGAATATTTTGTCACACGGACTTCCTTGTGACAAAAACTATAGGCGCGATCGAGCTAGGTCTCCGTGAAAGGGCGTGTCACAATCATTGAAAGTCCATCATTGAGGCTCAATAGAAATTCATCCACGAGTATCAAGGAAGGAAGAAGTGGAGCCCATCATTACTGCGGCGTGTGAATTGGTGGAAGCGGCTGAAAGCATTACTCTTGATCTTTTTTGGAGGATTGTATTTAATTCTTTGTTCCTGTTGTTGCATAAGAAACGTGCAACTCTGTTAAATTTATCAGATTCCGACACTCAAACCTATTCCAAGGTGACGGAGGTCACATATGAGAAAATAACTACGATGTTAGATCAACATTGTGCGCGGTCTCAATCGATATTTAAAGAGCGCAAATTGTTTTTTTTTACAGCTAAACAATCACAGGGGGAATCGTTTAGAGAATTTGCAGTGAGATTAAGAGGAAAAAGTACGTATTGTGAATTCGAATCAAGATTAGAATAGAATCTACTAAATAAATCGTTGCTGTAGACAGAAAAGTCATCAACAAATTGACAGTTTTGAGATAGTGGGTATTTTATGATTGCAATTTGTAATGTCTATTTAAGGGCAATAATAAAAGATTTTTTTAATAATTATCGTTTATTTATTATTATAAAGGGACGTGGACACGGTCAAGCGGCTTGATCGCAAGCACGTAGTTTATTGTCTATGGCACTTTGTGTCAAGCATTTTGACCGTGTACCGAAGCTGGCTTGCAAGCATTGCGCAATTCTACGTGCTTGCGGCGAGGCTTGATGCGAATTTATATTTTTGTGGGAATAGACAAACGACAATAGACAAATAAATATCACGTATCATAAACAATGATATAAATTGAATAAAATTGTTATAAAATAGGTACTTAGTTATTGTTTTTGTGTTCAATTTGTAGAAATCCATCTAATTTAAAAATTCTGGAAGTATTTTAGTATTTTGTAATAATAATTACAGCGGTTTTCAAGGTCATTAATAATCAAACTGTAGAATAAATAATTTTCTGAATTTTCAATGGAGAAAACATATTTTTTGTATGAATACCGCACAAGATATTCATACAAAAAATAGCTGTAGCCTGTAATACACTTTGCAAATGCTCATGGGTAAAGCGGTACCTTAACTTGTACCATTCTTGACACCAAATTCGTTTCTTTTTATTATTTTATTCAAACATAAAGCTAATGTAAGAGCCAAGAACGCTTTGTCTTTGACAGATTCCATTTTGCCGCGAGTCACGAAATGACAGGAAGGCATAGAAGTACAATACATAGACCACCACGAAATCACAGGAAGGCGTGGCCATGCTTGACGGAGAGGCTTGATGCGGGCTGTCAAGCCGCTAAGCATAGACAATAATAGACAACAATAGACAACAATAGACAAAAAAACTACGTGCTTGCGATCAAGCCGCTTGACCGTGTCCGAGTCTCTTTAAGTTTAATAATTGCGCAATCAAATCTTTAAATTGTCTCTGTTAATCTTTAAGGTACGCCAAAAAATACATTTAGTGTTTTTTTGACAATACCAGTTTCTTAAAAAGTTTAAATTGCAATTATTGGTAGCACACAAGCTGCTAAACGGGCAGATTTGCAATCCTGATGTTCTGAAAAAATTGTCACTTTATGTCCCCGATAACTTCACCAGAGCGAGGCAACACAGGCTGTTTATTTTTCCTAGATGCAGGACCAACCTACCAATGATCATGCCTCTGGGAAGAATGACCTCACTATTAAACCTTTCTTCCGAAATTGACATTTTTCAATCGAATCTCAATCATTTCAAGAGCGAAATAATGGTATTCTTTAGCACCTGTCATTATTAATGTACCTATTATATTATATAATTAAGCTATTAACTACAAATTGTGAAATGTAATTGGTTATATATGTAAACTGTTTTCCACAATAAAAAAAAATATATATATTAGTGATTTTTTTGCGTAGTCACTAAATGAGAAACAAAATGACTTTATGCGAAATAAGAGAGGGTGTGGTAACTATTGGTAATTACTTAGTTTATGTACTATATATGTTTAATTAAGTTGGTTGGTAATATAATGAGTGAAAAACTGTTATTACGGCGACGATGTTTGCTATTGGCTTATTACTGGGAAAAGCCAAGGAAAAGATCTTAAAGAGTTTTTTTTTTCTTTTACATTAACCCCACACACGGAGGCCCTGAGGAAAATAATTTCCCTGTGGGCCTTTGAAGGAAAGGAAGAAGACGAAGTTCTGGGAAGGAATAGGGTATGAGGGGTGGGTAGGAATCTACAGGTCAATGTGTCCAGGAGTGATGGATGTATGAATCCATCCCTCCCGCTGCGGTGCAAGACGATAGTGACCAGCTAGAGAGGTCAAAGGGTCTTCCCAAACCGGCCCGCCACACAACTGGTGGGTAGGCACATCCGCAACCAAAATCTGAACACACCTCATCCGATGAACCCGGACACCCCTGCTAAGTCACCAAATGTAGCGAACCACTTGGGGTGGCCTATGGCAGAGGTGTTGGTTATATAATAAATGGTTTCCGGGGCGGCGTTACCAATACCCGCCTCGCAAATTAAAGCTGACTTTCGATGAAATTATTGGAGAATTACAGAGGAAATAGATTTATTTAATCGGAAGTTAATGCTATTAAAAAAGGGCATAATACATTTTCAAACGCGGATAAACAAAATAAAAGTGATTTTCGTCGGAATTCACATTTCGTATTAAAAAGTTTTGTAAGAATAACAAAAATAATCCAATTTTTCAACAATCGAAATTTAATAATAATAATATCGTGGCCTCGATTAATCCAAACACAGCTGATGCCTGTGACACTTGATTAGATGTATTGAATATATTTATAATTGTTATTTTGATGGTTGTTTGTTACCTGATATCTGTCCGAAGTCTCTGAATATCCTGAAATCGGTATCTCCGGGAATGAAGCCACTCTCAAATATTTCCTGCGCCAGCGACGAGGCGTACGGATAAGGCACCGTTTGGGAATAAATCTGCAAAAAAACAATATGATACAAACTCTTTATTTGCTGTTGACAAATGTCACTAAACTCGCACTGCATAAATGACAGTTATTATTTAAGCAATATTCGATAAACTTGTTAAATTCCGCCTCACACTTAATTCGCAAAAAAAAAATTAATTAACAACTATTTATGTTGGGGGAGATGGTAAAAGATGCATTTACACCTAGGACCTGGAGCCCTTCAAATGCAGTTGAAGAATTGTGGCCACGCATGTCTCGAAGCACTGCAATTACATTGTCGACCTAATGCATTCATTTTGCCTTTGGATATGGATATTTGCCAGTGTGATATTGTCTACATGTTTGCCCTTAGCACGTTGAACGCCATTGTAGAAATGAAGAAACATTACCATTTTAAATTTGAAAAAAAAATACTCAGATGGCATCGGCGACCATCAAAACGTATTCCTTTTTTTTTTTGACCAAAATTTTCCATGAAAATCAAGAAAATTAACTGCGGTCACCGGTGACCGTCATGGAGCTATGGGAGAAAAATGAAGATTTTCGTTATGAGGTCACCGGTCTTACAGGTTAAAATTCCATTTTTTGTAAGGTTGAAGGTTACGAAATATACATAAATTATTAAAATAACAACCTAAAAACCTATTTTATGGATGTTTAGATTAGTAATTAAGTTTAAATCAAGTGTTATTCTTTTTTTATTGCGAGCGTGAGGCAGAATTCGGCAACTTTAACAACATTCATTGTATTCATGTTCAAAAGACACCAATTATTTATTTTTTTAAATATTATCTGCATTTCAATGAAAAGCATCATGTTAACTAGTTACTACAGGTTTACAAATTTATCTATGCAGAGGTAACCACAAATAATGGTGCTGTTGAGAGCTCCATTGTAATGGATATTTCAATTACAAGGCCTAAAGAATTCAAAGAATTTCTCAATTGGTTTAATGGATTAGTACTGGCAAGAAAACAAGTTACTGAACAATAATAATACTGGCAAGTAACTTGTGATAAAGTCATTTATGCTCAGACTTGTCACGTGAGTGGCTCAGATGTCACATTCTTAAAATCCGATAAGCATTACATTCAACACAAGCTTGTAAGAAAAAAAAAACAGTGCAATCCGTAAAGGTGCATATATAATTGCGAGCTGAATCACGAGCCAAACCACTGCAATTGTGAATTGGGAATCGCCACCGTTCGTGGTACATTCCTTTAATTTTTTTTGTGTAAATACCACACAAGAGTCCCAACTGGTCCCAACCGTCAGTTAGACTAGTGAGACTATCGCATCCCCAATTGGGGTATGTTTTGAGGCTGAAGGTTGTGGGGAGGGGAATGAGATGGATAAGAGGAAGGTGGGGGAGTACCTGGCTATTCAGATCTAATCACCAAACACAGCCAAAGCCATTTCAAGCAATTATGAATGGTGGTCTTACATCAGGGCGTTGCTGAGAGTATCTTCCACTCTGGAATGTGCCGCAAGTACACTATATATTATTTTAAATCAGAGGTTCCCAAACTTTTTTGCACCGTAGACCACTTTCCAAATATATTTTTTTCCATAGACCCCCTCCCTGCCGAATATTGAATTTTCCTAAAAATATTAACGTCCCATGTGATAATCATTTCTCTTTTTTTGTAAGAAGATTCCCTTCCCTTACCTGTCCAACAACCGGGTGACGATATAGTTCCTCTGTCTTTACGTTGTGCAGACAGGGGCGCCCTTGTGAGGTATTACATCAAATGAAAATGGAGCAGGATAAGCAATGGGAATTTCTTTCTGTAGCTGGCCCTACTGAACTGCCCCTTAAGTTCTGTATTAGCGCTTATTCCGATCAGTTCTTCTTGTCATATGATATCCGATTCTTCAACATTCCACTTCCACAGCCAAAATTTCCTCTTAAAAACTTAATTTTGAAGTCTGTATGAAGTACATTTAAATGTTGAATGTCATTATTACCCTGGACATTTTTCAAAAATAAGTTGGGAATCTAGGAATATTCGCGGCTTCCGATGTGCAATGTTTGCTTAAATATATTAATACTGACGAGAAAAGGAACGTATAATTTAATTTATATACCTCAATAAACAACTTTACAAAATACAAATATCAAATAAGTAATTTCTCAGTCTATTATTAGTATTACGTAAACTGTGTTATTTGTGTTAGGTGTATTGTGTCATATACGGAACTCTTGAAACGTTGACTTAAGGTAAATGGGGGACCGCTCGTATGTACCCCCATTTGAATCTCGTGGTCCCCCAAATTTTTTTCTCGCTGATATAGACCCCAAGCAAGCCGATATCGACCCCTGGGGGTCTATATAGACCACTTTGGGAACCTCTGTTTTAAATGAATAAATCATGAAATAATACAAATCCATGAAATAAAATTTACTTGCGCACGGAGGGATTTGGACCCGCAACCTTCGGATTGCTAGTCGAGAGCCTTACTCCTCAACCACGGTGGCTGGATGCGTTCGTAAATTAATAATTCACCTCCATGATCCAGGGATTATTGGGCCCCGCCTGGAAGAGCACCTCCCGCCCCCCGGCCCCGCAAGCCTCCAGGTTGATGAAGGCACGAACTTCGGGGGCCCACCTGACGTCAAACAAAAATACATTGTCAGTTTTTAATAATATTACTATTGCGAAAAGAACGAAGCAAATTCGTACTTCAAAAATTGTCTCTGGTCTGATCTTTATCGCAATTCACACAAAATTGTCATTTGGTCAAATAAATTATTTGTATCAGGCTCCATTTATATTTAATAGCCTTCCAGAACACATTAAGTTGTCTAATTCATTGTGTACTTTTAAAAACAATGTTAAATAATTTGTGCTAGCCGAGGATTGCCAATTATTATTTGTATATTTTTTCATCCTTGTCCTTTTATAATGTATATCATGGGCTATTATATTTTTTCTTGCAATTAAATATCACCATAATGGTCACACTACATGCTTACTACTTTATATTGTAATGAATTGGCTGAAATTAACTTAAGGCGAAGCTTAATGCTAAATCACTATTTTGATTAATCTTTATAACGAATTGGTGTACATTATGAAGACCAAAAAATATGCTTTAGATAAATTGAAGGTTTTCCTATCGTTTTGCTTGAGTAATACAAACAAAAAAATTAATTAATCAATAAAATATATAAATATAAACAACTAAAACAAATATTTTTTCAGTTGAAATGTATGAACGCGTAAAGGAAACTGCTTTTTAAAAATACAGTATTATAGCTAAGATTATCTGTGATAGTTTCACTTGATTAAATTTTTTGCTTTCTTATAAAATTATTTACAAAATAAATAAAAACCAGTTTTGTGCTTTAAATTGAACGTTTCTAGACTTCGTTTGTCAAGCGATTTTAATGCCTATTACCTACAATACACGGTGTCCGGAAACTCGTAGTACAAGCGGGAAACTGGAGAATCTACACCACATGGGGAACCCAAAAAAACATAAAGTTTTTTGATTTGAGCATTTTCAAAAAAAAAAAAAAAAAAACCAAAAAAAAATATTTTTTGGCTATTTTAGGGTTAAAGTTTTTTCTGGTGTTTAGGGTTGAATAACAGATGTTTTAACCCTGCAGAGCAGAAATATTTTATGATTACACCGGGTTAAATGAAGGGTGATTTCAAAATAATGCTTCAAATCCGAGTTTCTTCATTTGTTTTACTTTCAAATAGTTTTAATTAGTTGGGTTCTTTGATCTTCAGTAATAATTTATAAGAATTTGATTAAAAAAAAAAAAAAAAAAAAAAAATCAACTTCAAACTCGATTTACTCGATAACGAAAGCTCAAATAAAAAAAAAATATACTACAAAATCGACTCCAAATGTGATGTAGATTCACCAGTTTCCCGCTTGTACTACGAGTTTCCGGACACCCTGTATAAGGTATACCAAGAATATACACAATTTTGGCTTGTAGCTTCCTCTTAATAGGTACCATGTAGGTACCCAATTCGTAGAAACATTAATGTTACAGCATTGTTCTCTCAATATATAATCTTTGTGTTATTTTTTAGTATTTTGTAAACAAAGAAACAATAAACATTAATAATATTTTAACACAGCACAAGCTTCATAATCAGACCTTTTTTAGTTAGACAAGCTAGGTAATTAATTAACTACAGTCTTTTAAAAATACTACAATGTAAATCATTGATCATCCGGAACTCCTTGAATGCATTTACTTGCGAGCAGAAAACAAGCTCATTGAGTTGAACAAAAGTTTAAATATCTCTTTATGCAACACAAATTTTAAACAAAACTTTAATATATTTTTATATATTAGCAAACAAGCTACAAATTATTATTGAATGATTGCATCACTAAAACCAGTGAACAGAAAATTGCTAGAAGTGGGATCTATACCAATTTAAAAGAAAAACTCGCCGCTTGACCGTTTGACTCCCATGCACCAGACAGCCAATAAAAATGATTATCTATTCAAGAAAGAATTTCGATGTTTTAAAATGATTGATCAATTCACCTGAAGTAAAGTAAATTTGAGCTTAATTCAGGCACACAGACACGCCAACAACAAACTCCTATTACATATGTTTATATTTCAATTATTGAAGCATAAGTATGTTGACTATGTAATAAGATAGAGTGTGCTGAAGTAGACATTTTCGTCAAAAGTTTAAATTTTCAGAAAGAATGCCCTGTTATTGCTCAAAAATACATAACAAAATTATTGGGCTAATTATATTATGTATCAGTTATATCTATAGCTTCTCTTTAAATTAATCGTCATTTGAGTGAGTTTTTATGATTTTGTCTACCAAATTGTATGATAACCCACTCCATTCAAAGCCCGGTAAAGAATAAGTAAGATTGATGAGGTCCACATGTAGATTCCGATGTCCTAAACTTGCTCAAACACCTCTGAAAGTAGAATCATATCATGCTTTATTCTTTAGCAGTGGCACGCCAAGAGGTATGGCCAATCTATACAAAATCACATCTGCTGACCCTGTTCCAATTGCAATGCGATAATGAAAAAAACTTAGGTTGACTGTTGCTCACTTGTGCTGCGTGATGAAGCCGTGCGAGGCCTGCATGAGGTTCTCCTCGGCGCCGTTGAACAGGAAGATGACATTGTGGCGCAGGATTCGCTCCGAGCGTGACATCACGCGCAGGATCTCCAGCATCACGGCGCATCCCGCGCCATCATCGCTGGCACCTAATTATCATTATAATTGAATTACTTATATTCTGATTTTAACATTATGTTGTAAACTGCGATTGTGTTTTAAACTTAATTCACTTTTATTTCTTATTGTATTGTGTTGTAAATGAGATTAATTATATAAATTAGATTCATGTATTTTTTCATTATGAGTTAATAATATAGTGTTTAGACGAAAAAACGTAAGGTTTTTTTTTAAGTGAAACTTCTTTATGCGCGTTATGCAATTTCGAGGACAGGAGTAAAACCAACTCATGACTGTCATGAAAAACCGTGATCATTTCGCTATAGGAGCCTAGCCAATATTATATACCTTTTTTAGGTCACTCTCCAAACTCAGCTTCGCGGTCTAGAGGCAGAGCGCGCGACTCTCGTCGTGAAGAACCGAGGTTCGATCCCCGCTTAAACTATTTTTTTTTTCTTTTTGTGATTTTTTTAATTATGATTTTTTTTAAAGTGATAAAATGCGTTTTTTAAAAGTGATAAAAGACTTTTAGATATTTTGACTATATGATATTTTGGTCGAATGCGTAATAACCGTGGTCTAGAGGCAGAGCGTTCGACACTCGTTATGCAGGACCCGGGTTCGAATCCCATATTTTTATAACTTTTAATTTTTTTTTATCAACGATTTGTATTTTCTTTTTGTGATTTTTTTAATAATAATTTTTTTTTAAAGTGATAAAATGCTCTCGTGCTGCGACTTTAAGATATTTTGACTATATGATATTTTAGTCGAATACGTAATAACCGCGGTCTAGAGGCAGAGCGTTCGACACTCGTTATTCAGGACCCGGGTTCGAATCCCATATTTTTATAACTTTTAATTTTTTTTTATCACATGCTACTTATAAATATGTCAATAGACAGAAAAAAAAGAGAGAATGAAATGAAAAGAGAGAGAGAAGAATACTAAAAGTTTCACTTCCGTCGTGTGTAGGCTTGCCACACACTGTATTTTTTTAACTTCTTTAATGTTTGCATTTCAAATTTTAATATTTAAAAAAATGATGTTTATTTCTAATAATAAAATTTGAATGCGAATATAAATTGAAATTTTCAATTAGTTTTGACAAATATATGCTAAAAACATACTATTGAAACTATTAAAAAATACGGAATCCTCTACTAGACCGCGCATCCATCTCACTGGATCTAAGTAAAATGATATATAAAAAAATTCCAAGTTATAAAACCACATTCGGACAAAGAAACTACATTTATTTTGCAACAAAACTCCACAGCATCCTTCCCCCAAGTTTAGTGAGTTCAAATCAAGAATAAAAATCTGGCTGAAAGAGGTCAGTGAAAAAACTATAAAAAACACTAAAATTGACATAACGACAAATAAAATAGAATTAAATAACTTTAATCCGCCTCAGCACAGGAAACCCTGGTGAGGAGGATTAAGAAATTACCATACTTACGGCCGCTGTTCCCAACTTTTTAATCGTTATCTAAGTTCAAATCTTTGTTTTTGCTCAGCCAAGCGATTTTTAAGCATTTTGTAGGGAACGTTCGATTTGCGTTGTTCCCAATCATTTTATCTTTGAAAATCTTAAGTAGCCCCACACACTACCGCACATTACCATAGACAATAAAATGACATCAAATTAAAAACTTTCTATGTTAAATTAATATTAAAGAGTTAATTATTGTAGCTCTTATTAATACACATTACTTCTTTTAAATACCGTAATTCATAAACTGGTATTTCATATTTTTTAAACTAACGTATATAATATATTAAAAATAAAGTGACTTGAACGTGATGCCACAATCGGGACTTCCCATTTGATTTGGCAGATCGACGTAAGTTTTTTCTCCGTGCGACAGCAAAACAAACCCAAACAAACCTTAAAATGGAGATCAAAGCAAAGCGTGCGAAGAACTTCACACAAAATGATAATGACAAATGCAACACAAAAAACTGAAACTGTGACTGTCGATTGTCAGAGTGACATTTGAACATTGATTCGCGGTATTTTTTCACTCTGTCGACACTTTTTGTAACTAGTTTTTTCCTTACATATTGCTTATGGCTAATCCAACTGTCCGGCTGGCTTAGACTGGGCGGCTTGCTTAAGCAATTATTGTGTGTTGGAATTACGTAGTGCAGTGGTGATTCGCTTAGAATTTGATTATTAGGATTGGGAACAGCGGCCGTTAAATTCACCATAATATTTTGTACTAGCTGACATGTACCCAGCGTTGCTGGGGGTTATCCTTAAGAGATAGACATATACCGTTGGAGACTTTTCTGTAGGCCTTTTAAAGATATATAATTCCCTAGTATATTATTTTGATGTATCTCATAAGGTTTAGCCAGCGTTAGCAATGTAAGCGCCCAAAAATATTATTTTTACGACTTGATTACAAAACATCAACTTTTCTCTATATATTTCTATAAATATAATATAAAGACAGATAGCGACTTTATTTCATACTATTTAGAGATGTACAATATATAGTCGCAAAAATAAAATAAACAACTGTATATATTATTTATGGCAAAATTATTGTGGAATTCTATATCAATAGTTCGGTTAGTATTATTTGTTGTCACAATTTAACCTAATAATCTAATAATTAGTGGCGAGTGGCTCCAAGAGTCGGGTACCCAGCAAAGGCATTTTTTTTTTCTCTTTCTAATGTAACATTGTCATCAAATGGCCACTCAGCACAGGTGCAGATTCAGGTCCAGCACCACAGGTTCAATCCTTTACTAGCTAAGATCTTCATCATTGCACAAGCAACATTTTACACTACAATGACGGGAATAGGAGGAATTCAAATAACGGCATGATATTCGTCATGTTCTCAATGTAGTACATATTTACATCAAGAGAGATTGGAAAACATGCATTAAAGTTAAAATTAATACAACTATGTGATATTTCCAATGTTTCGTCGCCATGTTTAATCTTGTTAGTACGATGTGACGTTTGCCAAAAATTCCTCTTCAATCTAAATACGCACAAACTATTTAAATAACCCAAAACCAAGAACCTAATAATCTATTTTGAGCATGTTTTTTCCATCTCACCCAACCTAAATAGTTTTTCTTGTTTTGATTAAGTTGAAACGAAGTATTACTTCAACAATTTGGACGTATTTAAAAATAAGCGAAGTATGGAACTTTACCGAAATATTCATTGAAGACATCTTAAAATTCATTACATTATCTTTTAATCGTTTAGTAAGAAAAGGGTAGTAAAACTAGCACTATAAATAATATAAATATGCTTATACAAACCTGGGCTGTCACTCACAGAGTCAAAATGGCAGTTGAGTAGCAGAGAGTGCTCTGAATTGATACGAGATCCAATCCTCACTACTATGTTCTGAACGTTGCGGTACACGCTGGTCAGCCCGTCGAGGAACTCTAGCGGAAAGGCGCCGCTTGCCTTCTGAACGTCCATCTGAACCACGTGGATATCTCGCGCCTCCTTTACTATCTTCTCTATCTTTCCCTTCAACAGATTGACGGCTTCCACTTCACATTCGTGGCTTCCACTAACTCGTGGACCGAGGCTTGTAAGTTCCACTAAATCTTCCATTGCCCTTTGAGCTATGAACCTGTTTGGGTTGTTCGGTTCGTCGGATCTTTTTAAATCTGCCGGGAGAATTCTCTCGATTACGACGACGGACACCATGATGCATATTACGAATGTGAAAACCCCCACGAGATTGAAGAATGTAATGGGTTGTTTGATGGCATTTGCGTTTTTTTTATTTGAGGGGGCCTGGTACACGGAAAAATCACTTGAATTGTCTTGGTAACCTCCTCTCTGACGAACCTGTAAGAAATATAAGAAAATAAAGTTAATATCCTTGATATTAGTGTATGACCTCACCCATAGATGGCACTTGATTAGTCTATTAGGTTACTCATAGATGGCGTTAGCTGTCGAGAATAAAAGGATAATAAATAAGGTGAGAACCTCAAGGTCAGGGGTCCAACCCCCTGTAAATCTATATCATTAAAAGTCCAACTGTTTTGTTGAAGCCGGATTCTTATTTAATCAGAGAGTTTGTGAAACACCTCGAAGATACAACAATAATTATACTAAAAATATATATTATTTAGTCCCTGTCTGGACTGCCCAGATCCAGTGAGAGTATGGTATGCCCAACAAGGAAGTGGGGAGGATAATTTTGATTCCGAATCGTGGTCTCTCACCAGGGAGAAACTTAGAGTACCTAGCTTCCACTAAAGTACATATTCCAAACCTAACTCCAGTAAAATACTGGCAGGATCAACAACGCTGGCCACTAGAAGCCCTAGTGTAGCATGTTGACATTGTCATTCCTCTCAATAGTGGAGCATTCTATAGAAGCAAACGCTTGTTGTTTATTTGAAATTTGAAAAACTCATGTAAACAATTAAATAAAATAATTGTTTTGTATTTTCTCATGATGGAATTTGAGCATGCAGCCTTTGTGACCAAATCCAATTAGCTTATTGCTCTGTCCGGAGATTGTCAAAAGAATAATCAATCAGAATAAGGAACCATCTATGTGAGTAATATATCCATGGTCTACAACATCCACATCAGGGTTGCCAATTCGTGGAGAATAGCCCAAATTACGGGGATTTTTGAAGATTTTTCAAGAATTGAGTTTTTTGCGGGGAGAACATTTTTTTGGGGAAAATGCAGGGATTCTAGGCATTTCTTGATTAACCAACCATATTGAAAAATAATGTTTACATGTTGATTGTTTTGTTAACTGGGCCATAATGTATTCACGCCTGTATTGCAGCTTTTCCTCGCCATACATGTTACTTGTCTATTGACAAGTGCATATATTCAATATACATGTATCATTATTTGGCCTATTATGTAACTTACAAATAAATAAATAAACAAAATAAATAGATGTGAGAATGTACTATATTTTGTTTTTCTTCGCAACAAAGTTTTTAAAAAAGTCTATTTTTAAAGCCTTTTGCCTTTTGTAAGAGAAAATCCGAAAATGTCTAGATTACAAAAAATAAATGCTAATTCCATTTTGGAGGTAGAAGAACTTGTGAGGACTTTGTGGGGAATTTTTACATCCCTTCATCTCTTTTGGGTATTTTAGAACATATGCACAGGAAACCCTCGTCCACATTCACATTTGAATCGATAAAAATGTTGTAATTCAGGTTTAACTGCTAAAACTGCTAAATTGTTCATCAGGTGCGGTCATGGATGCATTTTTGCATCTTAATCAAAATTATCATCAAAATTATTTTCACTATTAAAATTATCCAAACAGTAAAAAATATACAGTTATTTAAGTTAGAAGGTCTCTAATGATAAATAAAAAAATGGACTGGAGTTCCTTATTTTGGCATAATGAATTTTTTTAATCAAGTAAATAATAATTATGTACAAATATACATACTATTAAAACATTTTAATTTTATTCAGTTCACAGTAAGTACCATTTGAATAGTTTCATCCAAAAAAAACCTTATCTTTAGTTTTCAGATTTGCTGATAAGATTGTGATTTTACTAATATGTGTGACAATCTATGTGCAATTATAAGCTAATGAGGCCACTTAAAGCTTATCAAGGGATTTATTTGATGGAGCGGAGGATTATAATATTAATAGCCGCAATAAAATCAAATTAAATAGATACCTATAATGCAACATAAATACACTGAATTTTCTATTTTACATTAAGATTTTTTATAGATTTATATCTCTGTTATCAAAGAAAAATCAGATTTTAAAACTTTACAGCACGTTAAATTGCATATCAATCAATATCTATATGAAAAATGATTACTTCATTAAATATTTAGAAAACTCCTCCAGAACTTATTATTGCAATTTTATACGTATAAATAGGAAGGCAACATATTTAGTTTAACGTTTTCATTTATAAAACGGCCAAACAATACAGTGGATAATAGAATTTCAGCTTAATAAACTCGATCAGGAATGGATAAATGATTTTACCTGCGACCACTCCGACATTGTGCAAATCGTAATTAAAGGCACATTAAAACACGATAAAACTGTTGCAAGAGAGCCGGGCAAATTACCTGACGGCTTTAATTATACTAAATATTTATACATCAATCCAGCATGCTAATTAATTAATTTTAAATAGTTTATTTCAAAGTGCCGGGACTGAAAAACACGAAATGACAGACCATGACAGACTGACAGTGGCCGGGTGGGTTGCTAGCATAAATAAACCTGGTTGCTGGTTGCCACTTTTAAATATCTAAATTTAATTTCTACGCTTGGAACACCATTAAAACTATTTTATGCTTTTCTCCAACCGCAAATGGAGTTTTATCTAAGAACAAAAAAATTTAAAGTTTTGTTTTCCAGTGTCAAGTTATCGTACACCTTGATATGGTTAACTTTGCAGGCGACCAGCAGGAACTAACGAATGAACGAACAATTTTTTACATGCATACTTACCTTCCTACTATTCTTTTGCATCCATGAAATCTATAATAGCGACGCCACCGACAGCTGTAAAAGTGTTAAGCTGTATGTTTATGTGATATTTCAACTAACGACCATTTTCTCTCAAATGTAGGCAGAGCGGATATACCACACTTTTTGTCTCTTTCATTCACAATCATATTTCGGCTTTCATTTACTTCAAAAACTATTATTTGAAACATATAATGTAATCATAAGAATAGGAACTTTGAATCCTGATGAAGAAACCATTTGCTTAAACATGTAGACAATTTTTATTAAATATTTGTGTAAACAAAGTTTGTTATTTTATTCAACTAAAATGTCATTTTGCTATTATTGAAGAAATAAATATGTATAATCAGTAAACTTTTCTTATTAGATGCAAAAAGATATAATATCAAGCACGGTATTTCAGAAAAATTTATTTTTCTAGAAAGAAAGTTCTTAGTGTTTGTGGGGAAAGGAATTTCTTTATTATTCAATTATACTATAATAATTTTTCGCAGTAGACAAAAAAACATGGGCTAGATCGTTTCCTCGATTAAGATAGAAGAAAACAAATTTAAGGCCAGACCATTTACAAAAAAATACTTTCCGCACGTTTTACAAAAATTACTGAATGTTTTTTTATTGGTTATTACTTACCTACTATAAAAAAAATAGCACGGCCGAGTACGCCTTCCCCACAGAAATAATATAAATGTAGACACATGTAAAGTATTTATTATTGGCTGGCTAATCGCATGCCTTATAGCCAAAAAGTAAAAAGAAGATAATATTACAAATCCGGCGCTGTCATCTTCTGTAGCTTTTTCTTGTATTGGTTAGGTTGTTTGTCAAGCGTTTAAACTAAGTTTTAATTTTAAAATTGTTACTTTTCGTAATTAGTAAAAATGGTAATTAAACGTTTGTTATCGTAATTTACTTTCCGCTAGGCATAATGTGTGTAAACTAATGAGAGTGCTATACATTTTTTCAGGCTCGCCGATATGATACAAGAACGACAATATTCTCCCCCGAAGGTACAATTACTTCTTAATTTAATGTTTTACCTGATTGAACAATGATTCTAATGAAATTTCAACAACTTTCATTCTAAGAAATTATTAAATGCATTGTTTATAACCTCTAACAATTTTGCACAATCATCTGACACAAAAAGTCTTGAAACAGGTGATGTGATATCTTTCTCATTTTGATGTATCCCGTCTAAGCTAATAACAATACCAAAATGTGTACTATTTTACCTGTATATAATGCAATGCCATTTGCAGGGAATGGTAGAAATGCCATTAGTATTATGTCTTGCAAATATTTTATAATATAATATATTGTCCTCTCTGATTCGTGATCACTGTGTCATGATGCTGATCTAGGACAGCAAGTTTAAAAATGTATCGGTGTTTCAAAACGAGTACTCATTTTTTTTATTTTACTAGGCCGCCTGTACCAAGTGGAATATGCCATGGAAGCTATCAGCCACGCGGGTACCAGTCTGGGCATCCTGGCAACTGACGGAATTCTATTGGCTGCCGAAAGACGTAACACAAACAAGCTCCTAGATGAGGTGTGCTTCTCCGAGAAGATCTACAAACTCAACGAGGATATGGTGTGCAGTGTGGCGGGCATCACGTCAGATGCCAATGTCCTGACTAATGAACTGAGACTGATCGCACAGAGGTATCTGCTGCAACATGGAGAGTCCATCCCCTGTGAACAGCTGGTCTCGTGGTTGTGTGATGTGAAACAAGCCTACACCCAGTATGGAGGTAATAATTATCACTATTTGGATTATTTTTTTAGTGCCAGGGCTGTTGTGATAACTTTGCTTTTCTCGTATAGGTATCTATCGCACACCTGGAAATCTGAAAAAATGTATATTAACTCTCTTCAATATTTATTCCATAATATCAGGTGGGAATGCTGTCATTTCTCTTCTGCAATAAGAGGTAGAGTCGGGTCGATCGATCATTTTACACAACCCACTAGCGAAGTGGTCGTGTCAAGTGTACCTGCTCTTTGATCGGTTACTTTTACACACGGAAAAAATGCCATGGAGTAGAGAAGAGACATTGATGCAGGCGCCTCCGACTGCCGTCAAACGAAAGTATCCGAAACCCAAGAAACCGTCACTCAATCTTTGAGCGGGTACTTTGGTTTTGACGTAGGTAGGTATTAGGTAGATTCGAGGTGCCCAGTCTACAAAATTCTTACATATATGATTGTTCGCCACACTATATCCATCACGGGACACTGGTTCTGAAGATCAAATCTTTTTTGAAAAGGTAACCCAATAGCTCATTGGTGGTTTGTGAACGGGTAGTTCAAGATCAACTTATGTAAGGCTGTCCAAAAAAATTATAATTAATGTTTCTTTGACGCCAGTGCACTGGGAGAATAATTTTCCTGTTTCCTACAACATGGTTCTTCGCAAGGCTTAGGTTCACTCCTTCTATAAAAATCCATTTCACACAGCATGCCCAGAGATGACCTTGAGGGGAGTTAATATAATACGGTACTGCTGTAAAACCTAATGACGCGATTGTGCAGCGAATAAACAAAGAGTCAGTGGTGATAGGGGAATATACACGGTGTCCTTAAACTTGTAGTACAAGTGGGAAACGCATTTTAAACGTCATTATACAGCTGATATGAACCCTCTAGCGACCGATTTTTTTCAAACTTTAGACTTGATTTACTTGAAAACTAAAGTGTATACCTTAAAATCGACAATTGTGACTAGATTCACCAGTTTCCCGCTTGTGTTTCCGGACGCCGTGTATATTATAATGTTAAAATATATGAGTAGGAGCTGATGTGATGCAAAAAGGACAGATCTATGAATCCTAAATGTATCCTAAACTAGTCATGGCCTTTATTACCTCAAACTTTCAGTCTTTCAAGTAGACAGGTTGCACACTGCGCAGGCTTCGCTGAGATTAATACTGTTTGCGTGTTTGTTTGTCAGGCAAACGCCCGTTCGGAGTGTCCATCCTCTATATGGGCTGGGACAAGCACTACGGATACCAACTCTACCAGTCCGACCCCAGCGGTAACTACGGAGGATGGAAAGCCACTTGCATCGGCAACAATAGCTCGGTAAGTCGCCTTCCGTTATATCCTTCCTCTCCTGCATCATCGGAGACTCTAAAATGAAATGCCTCCATTCCTGTCAATCTTTTTTGTTTTTTTTTTTTTAAATCAATTCCACATAGGAGGCATATTTTCCCTTTAGGGATGCTGTGTGGAGGGTATTTTTAAGGAAAGGAAAAATAGGGGTCTGGAGGTCACTGTATCCAGGAGTGACGTATGTACAAATCCATCCTTCCTACTTATATATAAATAATATACTAGCTGTACCCTGCCATGCTTTGCTTTGCAACAGATGTCGCTGTTTAAAAAAACGGTTTTACCTGTCACAGGTGACATCTATATATTTATTTATATTGCGGAGACGGTTTACATATAGTTCCAGTGAGCACTTAGGCCATAGGCCCATTGTACCTCATTTCTTTAACAGTCACCTGGTCCCTTTTATAAAGTTCACCAGGGTTGTCATTGGATATGTGGCTATGTCTTCTGGTTCCACAATGTGTCATTCCAGGTCTCATCTCTCCTCTCCAATCCCCTTTGGTTCCCTGAAGACCCCACAAGAGAAGAAAACCTCATCTCTCCACTCCCCTTTGGTTCCCTGAAGGCCCCACAAGGGAAGAGTTCATGGAGGTGGCCTCAGCTCAATCATGACAATTCATTCATTCAACTCATCATCAAAAATCGTACCGTTTTCCGTACAAACTTTGAGGAACCAATGACGGTGATAGAAAAAATATGCATAATTCCATTATTAGTGTTTTATTTAATTAAAAAATTAACTTAACACAAAGGTGAATACCTAGTTTTGTTATAAGGAAGCAAAACAAACTGTTATTATTCAACTAGCTGTACCCCGCCTCGCATTGCTGTGGCTTAATCTGTCTGTGCAAATAAAGAAACAGTAGCGCGTGTTGCTTTTACGTCCAACAGATATATTTAAAACATGCGCTACTTAAAAAAAAAAACATATTTTTACCTTCGAACGCAACGTTGTGTCAAAATTTCAAAGCAATCGGTAAAGAACTTTCCGAGATTTATTATTTTTGAACAAACGAACATTTACATTTTTATTTATAAAGATTCTGTTGGATTTTTGCAGATAGAAATTGTCTGCCGTCGCCCCTCTAGATTTCCTTAACACCTCCTAAATTGTCTGCCGTCGCCCCTCTAGATTTCCTTAACACCTCCTAAATTGTTTGCCGTTCGCCCCTCTAGATTTCCTTAACACCTCCTAAATTGTCTGCCATCGCCCCTCTAGATTTCCTTAACACCTCCTAAATTGTCTGCCATCGCCCCTCTAGATTTCCTTAACACCTCCTAAATTGTCTGCCATCGCCCCTCTAGATTTCCTTAACACCTCCTAAATTGTCTGCCATCGCCCCTCTAGATTTCCTTAACACCTCCTAAATTGTCTGCCATCGCCCCTCTAGATTTCCTTAACACCTCCTAAATTGTCTGCCATCGCCCCTCTAGATTTCCTTAACACCTCCTAAATTGTCTGCCATCGCCCCTCTAGATTTCCTTAACACCTCCTAAATTGTCTGCCATCGCCCCTCTAGATTTCCTTAACACCTCCTAAATTGTCTGCCATCGCCCCTCTAGATTTCCTTAACACCTCCTAAATTGTCTGCCATCGCCCCTCTAGATTTCCTTAACACCTCCTAAATTGTCTGCCATCGCCCCTCTAGATTTCCTTAACACCTCCTAAATTTTTTTTAGCCTTCTTCTGCCTCCCTGAAAGCGCCACAAGGGGTGTTTATCACCCACTTAAAGAAAGACTGATCTAAAGCAAAGATTTTTCATGTGAGTCCCAATATAATTTCCATATAGGGATTGGTATGAAAACGCCCTTCTAGACGCCCACTTGGTCATCATTTTCAGTGTTTTGTCATCTGTCTTGATTTCTTGGCCGGCTCATAACAATCAGCTTCTCAGACAATGTATATTATTTGAAAGGTTCTGTTTATTTGTTGTAGGCAGCAGTATCCAGCTTGAAGCAAGAATACAAGGAAAATGAGACCAACCTGGCGCAGGCCCAGGCGCTCGCCGTCAAGGTTCTTAGTAAAACATTGGACATGACCAAAATTACATCTGAAAAAGGTAATTTCCAACTTACCTATACAGTAGAACCTCGTTAATTCGAAATCCACCGGACATCAAAAATCAAATTTCGAATTAACGAATTCCCACGTAATTCGAAATTTTATGAAGAAAAAAAAAAAAAAAAAAGCCGAAAATCGATTTTCTCGGCCGCCTCTTCAAATCCAGGTGGAATTTTAGTTGTAAATTCGTATTAATACCAATTATTTCTTTATTTTCGCGGCCGATTACCGTAGCGGCGGGCCCTTTAAATTCAGATGTTCGCAATAAATTCGTAGAAATGCTATATATTTACGCGAAAATCGAGATTTCGCTGCCGATTACGGTCGCGGCCTACCCTTTAAATTGAGATATTCGTAAAAATACGATATATTTCCGCGTAAATCTAGATTTCGCGGTAATTTTCCGTCGCGTCCGGCCCTTTATTTCAAATATCCGCATTTAAATTGGTAAAAATACGACATATTTCCGCGTAAAACGAGAATTCGCTGCCATATTCCATCGCGGCCGGCTTTTTAAATTCAGATATTCGAAATAAATTCGCAATAATACGATATATTTCCGTGTAAATCGAAAATGCGCGGCCGATTTCTGTCGCGGCCGACCCTTTAAATTCAGATATTTGATGTCAATTCGTAAAAATATGATATATTTCCGCGTAAATCCAATTTTATTGGCAGTTTTTCGTCGCGGCCGGCCTTTCAAGTTCAGATATTTGAAGTAAATTCGTAAAAATATGTCATATTTCGGCGTGAATCGAATTTTTTCGGCCGATTTCCGTCGCGCCGTATTTTTTAACTCTGATATTCGAAGTAAAGTTAGTAAAAATACGATATATTTCCGCGTAAATTGAAATTTCGCGTCCGATTTCCGTCGCGGCGGGTCCTTTAAAATTCAGATATTCGAAATAAATTCGTAAAAATACGATATATTTACGCGTAAATCGAGATTTCGCGGCCGATTTCCGTCGCAGCGGGCTATTTAAATTCAAATATTCGAAATAAATTCGTAAATATACGATACATTTACGCGTAAATCGAAATTTCGCGGCCGAGTTTCGTCGCAGCCGACCCTTTAAATTCAGATATTTGGTGTAAACTCGTAAAACTACGACATGTTTCCGCGTAAAACGTATTTTCTCGGCCCTTCAAACTCGGATATTCGAAATAAATTTGAAAAAGTATGACATTCCAGTGTAAATCGATTCAGATTTACAAGATAATAATACTAATTAGGACGATGTATAACCACGTAAAAATACATTTTTCGGCGTTTTACCGCCACGGCTGACTTTTAGATTCAGATTTACGAAATATTATGATTTATTTTCGCAAAAATCAAATTTTTTCGAATTACACGAACAAATTTTCGTGCGCGGACAAAAATACATTTCGAATTACGAATTAACGAATTTCGAATTAAAAAAATTTTTGTATGAAAAAATTTTTCTGCGGAAATTTTTTTGGCGAAAATTTCGAATTACGCGTTTTTTCGAATTATCGGGGTTCGAATTAACGGGGTTCTACTGTATTACGGTCTGGTTGAATGAGCCTAGCGAAGTCCTCTATAAACCGTTTGGTATTTTATTTATCTGTAAATTTGTTTATACGCTCCGTTTTCGGTTTCTAAAATCTGCCACATCCACTTTATTATTAAAGCTAGCCTTACTTTTACTAGATGGCTAACTTTGATAACTAGATAGTCGACTCATTTGCGTATTCAAAAATTAGCTGCCTCCACTTTATTATTCAAAACTTTACGTTTATAGGTGGCTAACTTTGACTGAACTTTAAATATTATGGTACCTACCTGAAAAAAGTTTGAATAAGAAATGTCATTGAGATGATGATTTTTCTCTGGACAAATTGTGTAATTCAGCTTAATGGAGAACTGAACGCAGTGGCGCTAACGAAATATTGTCTAAAGAAGTGAAGCTAGCAGTCCACGGTGGAGTGCTGGTACCTACCCTGATGTATGGCAGTGAAGCATGGAAATGGCACAGGAAGGATGAAAGTAGACTGAATGCTGTGGCAATATATCCCTGAGGTGTATGCATGGTAAAATCGTGTATGTTCGTGTGAGAAATGCGCAGATATGCAAAATAATGGAATTTTGATGTAAGCGTAATGAGTAAGATTAAGAAAGGGATGCTCATGTGGTTTGGTCAGCTAAAGCAAATTAACAAAGAAAGGAGTGTAAGAAGAATATATGAATCCTATAATTTCTATACCCGCTATATCCGATTTTTTGACAAAATGATCTGAGTATGACATCTTGTTCACATTTTTGCGAGCAACAAGAGGAGCCTAAAATTGAGTTTCAAAACCCTCCTTATCGCGACCAAAAACCATGTTAAAACTGCGAGTGAGAAACCAAATCCGCTATATCATACAGAAAGTTACTATCAAAACCCGCTATATCGGATTCAACGAATCGCAAGCAGTTATTTTGCCAAAATACAATATGGCCGCCGCTCTGACGCCACGCTCGTGTGTCAAAATGATCTACGCGTGAGTTTCTAAACCCGCCATGTCGGCTCAGTTGACTTTCAAAATCACGAAGTGAGTATCAAAATCCGCTATATCCATTTTATTTATCGAAATTTTATTTTTTTTATTTATTTATAGAATACATGATAATACAATAATACATTTTCTTACATGTGATACATTAAATCACCACACTAGGCGACTGCCTGTCTCGTGGCGACCAATGGTATATAGTTAGTATGTGAGGTCTAGTGTTAACATATGAATTAAATATTTATACATGTTTAAAGTATGAAAGATTATATTAGAATGAATTATAATGGAAATAGAAAATATAAAAATGTTAAAGTAGAAAGCAGAAGACAAAAAAAAGGAAAATAAAAAGAATAAAGAAGAAATAAAAATAAAAGAAAAACAAAAAAATAAAAAATTTAGAAGTCTAAGACATGCTATTATGCAGGAAAAGATCAAATACATAACTCTCTTTTCTGGTTGTGTAAGTGTACATGCATGTATGAGCGCTTAAATACGCGTGTACACGCATACATCCACACACACACTTATTCATATTTATAGATGCATACATATTCATACAAAGATATACAAATATATATGTATACATACATACATATACATATATATATATATATGTATGCATACATACATACACACATATACACATGCCTACTTGTACATAGTTGTTTATTCACTATATCACTCATTTTTTATGACAAAAATTGTTTTCTTATTTTTTTGTATGGTGATAATATTGAGCAATACAATATGAAATAAGACATTTTTTAAGGTTATTATGATAGAAGCAGAGGAATCTAGTTCGGAGTGTAAGAATTTATATTGAGTACACATATAATTATTATTGCTATGACTCATATAAAAAGTTGCCAGGAAAGTAGTGATAATTAGATTATATACTTGATTCTCAAAAGATATTAAAAGACTTGAGATTACTTAATTATTGCTAGACATATATAGAAAAATAAATGCTTTTCGAAATTTTATTACTCCAATTCATTATATAAAAAATTGTAATGCTTTTACTTATGTACGCTAGAGATGTGACAGTTTTTTGCGGTTTTCTCCAAATCAATGAAAGTTGATATAGCGGGTATAGAAATTACACGACTCATATGACGCAAATGTAAATGGTTGATGTCAGGGACGCCTGAGGAAGACATGGAACGATCAAATGAATCAGATACTTTAGTCGGGCTGAGTCAGAATAACAGAAGAGTATGTATGAATGTGAAAGAGGCAAGGAGTGTGTGCCAAGACCGAATTGTTTGGCGGTCCGTCCTCTCTGTCCATCCCTGTTAGTTAGTTTTTGTAGTTCCCGAATACACACAATAATAAGTTGATTTAATCTGTCCACAGTTGAAATGGCCACACTGACCCGGGAAGACGGCAAGACCAGGATCCGGATCTTGTCCAACGCGGAGGTGAGTGCGCTCATCACGGAGTTTGAGAAGGGGGAGGCGCTGGCCGAGGCAGCCAAGAAGCAGCAACAACAGAAGCAGCAGTAATGATGTCCTCATTTATCATTAAGAATTTTTATAAAAATAAAAAGCATTGTTCATAATCTGGTATTAAATTTTTTTTAAATATTTTTTCTTTTTATTTTGGTGTTGCCACTTTTTCCATAGTAACGTCCCTTGAGTGAATGAGAGCAGTGACGTGATGCCCCAAAAAAAATCTTCTGATAAGGTCCAAAATTCAGAATGCAGAACTAAATAGAATTTATTTATTTACAGTACAAGTAACTTTATACAGAATAAAGCATTTTTTACAAAAAGAAAATTACAATTATACAATGTAATAATATGATAACTAAAATTTACAATCAGGTTGTAGGAAAGAAAATGTTAACCAATAACTATTTTCAAAAAATATGAGAAATGATTTTTGTAAGTTATTTCGGTGCTATTAAAAATATCTGCTACTTCTGCATAATGGTTACCTAAGCTGGGTATGGGTGGTACAAGGGAGTTTATAAGCAAATTGGTATTGACATTATTGTTCAGGGGGATATAACTGATCGAAAATTGAAAACGTGAATATTGTGATGTCATATTGTTGCCTAACTATATCCACAAATGAAATTCTATGGAATAAACTTTCAGAGTTTTTCATTGGTGTATATTATAATAAGTAGGCTCCGAGAATTTTACTGTCTATATATTGGCATATCTATGGTTTTTTAGGAACAATTTGTTTCATACAAAAAGCCCGAAGATATCAATCTAGTGAGTGGTTTATTTATGTTATTGTTGCATTGAAAGATAGTTTTAGTTTGCGTCAGGGGGGTATAACTCCGCTTCAAAACGTCAACACAAACTGTAGCCATTTTGAAAATCTATGTTTGTGACGTAGGCAATGCTTATTTTTTTTGTTTTTCGCTCACTTTACCATAAGACTCGTGCGCCTGAAAGAGAGGGTTCGCAAACGGTGTAATGCGTGTTCTCGCCGCTAGGTGGCCGACTCATGCTTCCCGCCATTTCACTTCCTCTAAAAAACTGTAAGAAAAGTTTGACAGACGCCGTTGTTTGTCATCATAACATTGTCAAACATTTTTAAATATCTGGTGGTGTGAAACAGTTGATTTATGTGTGAAAATGCCATAGACATATGAATATTAGTAGACCTGCCCTAAGTGATTAAAAGCTTATTATCCCCACTCCCCATACCGGTTCCATTGGAGCCGGCTGTGCTCGCGTATGGCCTCAAGTGAAATTTGAAAACGTGACATCATCATTCTTGTGCGAACTATGGTCGAGGCATCATCGGTTCATTTTACGAAATAACACGGCAAAATGTTGACTTGTACTATGAAAACTTGTAAAAATAGATGTGAAAAAGAGAATAAACCCAATTGTCGTATTACATTCCATATATAAGCATTATTTTACTTTATTTTAAGCATATTTACATCGTATAATATGAATCAGTTGTTACTATCACATCGAGAAACGTCTGGACGCGAAACACAAAGCTGGTTGGTTGCTGGGAAGTAAATTATGAACATTTATAAAAGTGTCTTAACTAAATACTTAAACGAAATATTCGACTCTGAAAATAGAACCGAATTTTTTTGCCGAATTTGGACTTCGCAAATTTGTTCATAACGTGGCGAGTAATTTGCGCTCCCGTGTAAAAATGTCTATTCATTCAAAAGCAGATTTTACTTTTAAGAAGTAAATGGTGATATTATAATGCGAGATGCCTATTTACTGTCAGATTGATTTATTGACGAATCACAGTCAGCTTCACTCCCTTCGTTCTTCAACAGTTGATTTTACCCCTCGCCATTATCTTCTCTTCTATTAATTCCTATGTCTGTGGAAAATGCCTACCGATAAAGTCCTTAAAACGTGTTGTGTGAAAGGATGTACGGAGAGAGACTATTCGACACAAGTTTCCAACCATAACCTCTGAGAGTCCATTTCGAGAATGGTGTTCAGCACGTATCATGACTACATCCTAAAAGGTATTCTATACTGCATCAGCCTATAATAATAATAATATGTTTTGTTAATTCGGTTAATGTAATAATTATATTTATTTCAGAACGTAACATCTCAACCAGCAGCGTACCAGTTGCTGCACAGGGGATGCTAGTAGAAAATGAAGGTACATATCTGTTTTATATTACTTAAAAGGGAATAGTTTTGTTCGCGTAATATATCAATCTTTACTTCAATTTCTCAAGAACTATGATATATTTTTTTCCATAAATAAGTGCAGGACCCAGTCATGTCTTCTTTGCAACCAGAAGTGTTGCTCTTGCTGCACAGGGGATGGCAGTAGAACATGGAGGTACATATCTGTTTTATATTACTTAAAAGGGAATAGTATTGTTAGTTTTGTTCCTCTAATATGTCAATCTTTACTTCAATTTCTTCAAGAACTATGATATATTTTTTTTCCAGAAATGAGTGCAGGACCCAGTCATGTCTTCTCTGCAACCAGCAGCGTTGCTCTTGCTGCACAGAGGATGGCAGAACATAGATGTAAAATATCTTGCATAGCCCATATGATCCCATAAATTCATCAATCCTAGCAAGCGAGTACCGTCCCACAGAGAGGTTTTGCTTAAATTATCCCACTAAGAAATTTGCTATCAACGCTCTTGAAATTCATTATGTCGTCGAGTATGTACTGAATTATAATTGCGAAAATTTATATCTTGTGCCCGTTATTGAAGAAACCATTGCCAAATATATATGTTTTGATTGGCTTAATTGTAACGAACATAAAAAAAAAAATTCAATTCATTATCAAAATTACTGTACCATTTATAATCAATGCATGGTGTACCAATGTCAATAGAAAATTAATTGGCAAGGATACACTACCATACAATGGACCTGACTCCATGAAGAAAATGGCAGTACTGCGACATTTAAAATATGCTAAATATAGGAAGAAATGGTTGTCATAACTAATTTATTTTAATAAGTTAAAACCAATTAGGACCACAATTTGTTCCTGTAAGCGTCTTTTAAATATCGTAGTACTGCCATGCTCCTCATTAAATCAGGTCCATTGTATGGTTGTGGTGTATCCTTGCCAATTCATTTTCTATTGACATCTCTATATGAGTAGTAGAATAATAACGAAAAAATAAATATACAATTCAAATATTGTTATCGTTTGTAATGTTAAGCCAAATATTCTCTGATGCGGAGTTTACATTATTCAGTTTGGCTGTATTAGTCTGCAGCCCATTTTCAGTCACCGACTAGTGTTAATAAAAAAAATAGTCGAATTAGTTTATTTTATATGTCTAGTTTATGTATAGTTCTACTTTTTTATTACATACTTGACATCATAATGAATATTCTCTCAACACCTTCTTTAAATTTTACTCTTGTATTTGGTGTTTTTATTTGTTATTATTATACCCTATTTATTTATCAGGTGCCAATATGTATTGTTAAAACAATAACCTATTGTTAAATTTACTTTTCTGTTTACACTGTTACATTCTTTATGTTGTGTACTATTCCTAAGTTAAAAATATCTAAAAGGCATATAAAGTTTTTAAAACTAAAAAGTATTATATACTTACTATTTATATATGAAAGGTATAAATATTTAAGTAATAAGATAAGTACGAGGGAAACAAAAATAATAATAATGTAATTAGACGCTAATACAGCTAAAACAGTAGGTTGAATCGTTGACTGCCTTATTGACAATATTTTTTTCAATAGCCGTTGGATGTTGAAAGAAAATAACTATCATTTCCAACAGCTAGTTTTATATTGATACAGTAATTTCACCTTCTAAATGTGTTTTGTGCTTATATTATTGTATTACATGTTTATATTTAAGAAATAAAATTATTGTACATGTAATTGAGTTTGTTTTTCAGCTTCCTTCTGATAAAACGCTGTCCTGAGAAAATGAGCTGTAAAGGAAGATACTTTAAAGGTCGTTTCTTTCTTAGGACAGGGCTTTGTCAGATGGGACCTTGTGATCTTGGGTGACATTTTACTTATGTTTTAGGCTAATGAATTGGGTTTTAGGTAGGTTCCGAAGCAGAATTAAATTGTCTATAGTTGCGCCTTTTTTTTTTAATTTCCTCTATCCTTTGTCGATGATGTGGTGTGACGTCGGCGATGCGTGGTGTATTCAAATTTGCCAGATCTATGGTTAAAACTTGACCAAAGCAAACGTATGGAAAGAGGGCGGTGTTATCAATCTATAGATAGTTGATTTATGGTTTGCGTGACTATTAGCAACATGAAATAATAATAACATAGCATTTATATAGCGCAGTTTAGTGTCATATCATTTCAAGTGCGCTTTACTGTAAGGGCCTGTCCGCACAGCGGTTTTTCACCGCGCGTTTTTTTTTTCAAATTCTGTGACACATGGGATCTTATAGGGCTATCCGCACTGGCGGTAAAAAAAACGCGCGGATAAAAATTCTGTGGTTTGCTGCAAATTGAACGCGATGCGGTGCGGTGCGGTGCCATGGCCGCACTGCGGAATAAAATTCGCGCGTTTCACATCAGTTGTGCTACGTCGCTGCTACTGACAGGATGTCTCGCGCTTCTTCTCCCACCCGATCGGCGAGCGCAGAGGAATTACCAGAAAATGACGAAATTGATGTGGAGCAATTAATCTCGCTGATGCACAGGAGGCCTCCCCTGTGGGACAAGTTTGATCAAAAGTACCACGACAGAATATTAAAGGCGAGATTGTGGGAGGAAATATATCAAAACTTATATTTTAATTGGGAACACTGCAGCAATGCCGAAAGAAAACAAAAAGGTAAGTAAATTTTTTTTTTTTTTTTTTTTTTTTTTTTAAGTTTTCTTTATTCATTGGATTTTTGTT
This sequence comes from Hesperophylax consimilis, assembly GCF_061612785.1. Classification (NCBI taxonomy): domain Eukaryota; kingdom Metazoa; phylum Arthropoda; class Insecta; order Trichoptera; family Limnephilidae; genus Hesperophylax; species Hesperophylax consimilis. The sequence continues at coordinate 32,836,323 of NC_142848.1, forward strand.
ACATGCATTGTGGGATTTTTCGACCACCATGCTAGGCACATGCCCGTGTTATGGTAGTCGAAATACTTTATTTATTTATTTACACATCTTTAGGTAAAGTATATAGTACGTATGCGGCATGTAAGTAGAATTAAAATGGCCGGCTTCAATCGAAGTGCGATATGCGGGGATACGGCGTCATCCATATTTTTTGAAAATAAGTATCGTTAATTTTTCTCGGTCTTTGTGTAGGTATAGGGTAGATGTTTAGATATTTATATTCTTTCATATTGCCATGAAATTGACCCTTTCGATGAATCAAAATATTCTGCAAAATATTGTCTGTTTTCAATGCTGGATATTCTAGATCTCACAGGACTAGGGCGCAAACTTTGTAACTCTGTCCCATACAATCTGTCGCTAAACCGAATTCCATCATGTTTGCGAACGTAATTATGTAAAATGCAACACGCTTTAATTATTTGGTCACAAGTTGTAAGTTTTACATCTAAAGCTCGATGTAAAATTCTCCATTTATTAGTAAGTATGCCAAATGTGCATTCTACAAATCTTCTTGCTAGCGTGAGTCGGTAATTAACCCTTTCCTTACCAGAGTTCTTCTGGAGGAACACGAAGGAAAAAAAATTATTTCGCTTGATTTTACGAACCAAATAGCCTCGTATTTTGCATATCGCTTGTGGAAGATATTGCTTATAAGGAATAGAACAAATGTCGTACTGGAAACACATAATATTAATGTTATTTTGAATTAAAAACGCGTGTTTTGCAGCTTTTAACGGTTTGACATTTCTCGGATTTCAACATTATTTTAAAGGTAAGATATCGCATATTTCTGTTGAAAATAATTATTATATTGTCTATACATGTCTAATCTGATATGTAAATATGATTTCCATTAAAAAACATTGGTTTTTCATTTGGTTTTCGGTAATAACATTCATGTTCCTGAGCTGGCACTTTGGTCGTTCGTGGATGTTTTTCATAGAAATCTTTCTTTGGCCTTTAATATTATTTTACTTGTTTTTATTTGATTCTTTCAAGACATATTAATTTATTTTATTATTTTCCGGTAGACTTTAACTTATTTTATTCATTTTAATTGATGGAGCATCGTGGTTTGACACATGAGGAGATCACCGTGATGCTGGAAGGAGATATTTCCGACGTGGAGTTGGAGTTGGAAGATGAAGTTGTAGAGGGCTGGTCAGTTGAATATTTCCAGGATGCTGCAGAAGAAACCAATGTGGAGGCATTGAGTCAAGTTTTTGGAATGGATGTGGAAGTCCATGTAAGTACTTTTGTCATTATTTCTTATTGTTATGTTACAGCAATTATTGCATTTGATGTTGATTTAAGTATGAACAAATTTGGGTTTTAAATGAAACCAAGTATATATTTTTAATTATAGACTTTGGAAGAGAGGCAGCAGCCAGTGGAAGACGAGCCAGAGTCCTGCACCGTGCCGCAAGGACAGCCCAGTGAAGCCTCAGCTTCCCATGGACGGAGAACCGATCTACGGTGGATCAAGAAAGATGTCGATCATGTAGACTCCTACTGTGATGTTACTTTCTCAAAATCACCACTGGTTATGTCTGCTCTACAATATTTTTTATGTTTCATAGATGAAAATATTATAAAAAATATTGTTGAGCAGACAAATTTGTATTCAGTTCAAGAAAATAGCACCAGCGTCAATACCACATCATGATGGGTATCCTTAAGTATCCGGCATTCCACCTTTACTGGGCCAATGATACGAGGCTCTCTCTCATTGTTGATGTCATGCCTAGAAATCGTTTCACTGAGTTACGCTAGTGTCTTCATTTAAATGAAAATAGCTCGTTGATTCCAAGAGGACAAGAGGGTTATGGTAAATTATTTAAAATAAGGCCGATGGTAAATGCCCTCCTTGGAAATATGGCCAAGATCGAACCTGAGGAATTCAATTCTGTAGACGAGCTCATGATATCGTTCGAAAGGAGATGTAATTTGAAACAATATATTAAAAACAAGCCACACAAGTTGGGTCTTCTCAAAGTCTTCTCCCGAGCGGGAGCCAGTGAGCTCGTCTATGATTTTGAAATTTACACGTGCAAAAGCACGAATGTCGGTGTGTGTCTTCAAAGAGAAAGAAATTGTTTTGTTTTATTTCACCACTAATATTTTATGTTCTATTTGTTTTTCTTACGTTAATTTAGGGTAATGGTCCGTTTTTAAAAAAATATATATATTTTAATTTTTTCTTTTTTACTAAAATTATTTAAGCATAATATTAAATTGCAATTTAATATGCTTGCCCTTAAAGATTATAAGAATTGATTTTTGTGTATTTATTTTCTATTTAAACAATTAAAAACACTTTAAAATTATGTATGCTCCTTGTACTACCCGTTCTTTGACTTACACCCCCTAAGCCCCAATGTTCTTCCTCAGGAACATGAAATATTTCAAAAACCGTATGAAAAATTTTTGTAAAAATATTGAAAAAAATCACAGAACTCAATAATGTAGACAAACATTTTTTTCGTTGGCTGGAAAAAGTCTGGTATTGAAAGGGATAAAAACTCTTTGATTTACAGACAGGTTTCTTCTAGGGTATGGTCTCAATATGTGTTCTGAGAGAGCGAACGCTTCGTCTCCAACAAAGACATAAGGCATTTTTTCCCATTTTCATCATTTGGCAGGCAATTTGGTGATGGAAGTAATAACTATCACCTTCAAGCTTCTTCCCAAATGCAGAATTTTTAAAAATCGTAGAGTCACTACCGCTGCCGTAAGCACCTATGTCAACACTGATAAAACTATAATTTGCATCAGCAACCGCCATCAAAACTAAGGAATGATATTTTTTGTAATTATAAAATTCAGAACCCGCGCCGTTAGGCTTTTCGCACCTTATATGCTTTCCATCCACCGCACGGTGTGCCAAATCCCAATCTAGCTCCCCTTTAATACAAAATTGGTGTATTTCAAATATTTTTTAAATATTCAGCATTGAGTTGTTAAATATCCCAGGTAGATAAAACTGCAAAATATTTTTATTTTTATTGCCTTTGGGGTAGGTTTGATCACATTTAAAGTCCATTGTACTTGAGCCGCGGCGCTGTACCCCAATAAACAGTCTGTTTTGAACGTCTGCGCTGAATGGTTGTGGTTTATTTGTGTGAAATTTTATTATTTTTCTGTGAAATGGAGGCAACAAATCAAGGTATGCATTAATTTTTTTCATCGTGTTAGACCATTTATATTTTCCAGATTGCATGTAATATTTAATCAAAAATAACATAAAGCAATATTTATTCATTTATCTGGTTTCAAAAGTTTACATGGTCTGAAAGTTTATTTCTATGCATTTCTATGATTCCATTGAAAAATTAGTCGTAAGGTTGACTCATCTTTATGTCATTTGGCTGAAATTTTTCTGCATCTGTTTGCGTTTTCATGCCATTTCTTCATATTCCAGTGATACAGCCATCAATTTCTAACCGAACGATATTCGATATTTGGTTACGAAACCCGAAGGAAGACCGAGCAAACAAGATATTACGTCATTTTATTCGACATTTTGGTTTTGTAGATCCTACTGACGATATTTTGAAATCACTTAAACATTCGATTAGTGTAGTGACCATTGGAATTCACATGCGTTGGAAGAAAAGTGAAAGACGTGCTCATAAATTTGTGAATAATTATTCCGTTTGACTCAACAAAGACATTAATTTTAGTGATATTTTTTATGGTGCAATACCTTCTTATAGTTACAATACGACGTTAAACGTTACAAGTGCTTCCAGACGCGGTCGCCCAAAAAAACTTTTGGCGGATTGCTGCGAAAAAACCAAAGCAAAAGAAGTGAAAAAAATCCTTCAGTTCTCCAACAAAACACAAATATCCATGGTGGCTCAAGCATCTCTACGGGTTTCTGGTAAAAAAGATGCTGCTTCAATGGTGGGCAAATTATTTTCATCATCGCCGCGATATGCCACAAAAATTAAAAAAAATAATATACCTTATTCCACACAAGCAACATTGACGGCAAATCAAGTTCTGCCTTTGATCGTATAAATATTATACTAAAACAATTAAGTTTTTGAAGGTACAAACAATATTTAAATTGATGCCTGCCAGTGTAAAAAATAATTAGAAATATATTATTACACAAAACTCTTTCTTTTTAAACTACCTTTAAAATGACGTAAGACTCGAAACATGCTAACTTGTTCACAAAAACGACAATGGAGTAGAAGGGTAAATTATTGAAAGGACAAAAATATTCTAACGTGTATTAATATTAGTAAAGTACTTAAAGCGGTGCCTACACTGCCTACCTATATAATATTTTAAGTAATTTTTTTTCTTAAACACTTTCATATTTAATTACCTTCAAAATGACAGAGGTTTTAAGGCTATAAGTATCTTATGTTGTTCAATTGAAATTGGAGTATTGGGAAGATTTTTTATTGAAAAGACAAGAAAAATTTAATCTCTTCTTATTCATGCGAAAAGCTTGAAAATTAATGTTTATATACGTTTTATTTTTTAAATACTTTTGTATTTAATAATCTTCAAAATGATCTAAAATGCAAAGTAGTATTAATGATATCTTATTTAAAAATCATAATTCTTTAGAAGTTGTGAAAGAGACATCAACGCACTCCAATACGTATTAATTTGTTCAGTATTAAAATTGAAGCCTTTCTACGTAAATATATTTTTTAAATTATGTGATTTTTGTAAACTGTTACTTATTTAATTACCTTTAAAATGACGTATTTTGTAATTCTGTAAGTTTGGTATCTTGTAAACAAATGATTTTAGAGTATGGGAATGAATAAAGGGGAGCTAGATTGGGATTCGACACACTGTGCACCGCTCCCAAGTAGTGTGGAAAATGGGTTCTTAGATATTGGTTAATATCATATTGGTTAAAATGTATTGGTTAAAAAAAATAAATAAAATAAAAAAAATGATGCTATATGACTCATTATTGTTTTATTAACCTCTGTCGGTTATTAAATATTCATTGGAATGTTACAGAAATATAGGTACGGTCAACGGCACTTCAGACTACCCAAAACTGTCAAAACGTCTTCAACCGAATGTCTTCAATCGATTGTATTAACTTGTTTGTAGTAAGGCACATAGTCGATTGAGAAAAATTGTCATTTTTTGGTAGCCTGATGTGCTGTTGACTGTACGTAATATGAATATCTTACCTTAGAGTTATCGAGAGTCTCTCTTCAGCTGAAATTGCTTTTCTCCAATTCGAATCTTGATGGGTAATAGCCGGACCAACTAGTAGTAGTAAATTATCAAATGATTTTTTTGTTATTCTGTAATACCCAAAAAACTTTTTATTGTATTTTCGCAGCTCTTGATGTTTTATAAAGAAAAATCCTTTCATAGGTCTCAATGCTGTAAATGGGTGAATCCAATGTTCGTGACATCTTTTTCTGTTACGCCGCCGCCGTAGAATTAGATACATTAAAATTTTAGTTCTGTTATCCATTTACACGTGCGTCTTAGCCGAGAACTATATTATACTGTCAAAAATCGCACGAAATCAGTGTTGCCAACACGAATTTTAAAGTAGAGCTAGGCGAAACCCAAAAAGGAGCTAAAATTTTGAAAGTGACATAAAGCATGGGGGGGGGGGGTTGTTAGAGAATTTCAGAGAAGAAAAATTCGGGGGCGGACTTTCAAAACACAATTATTTTTGATAATATCGAAGTCTTCAGGATATTTTTATTGTTTTTTTGTTATTTATTTTTTTTGTTAGGCAGCGACTAGTCCTCTAAAAAATCTAAAAATCTAAGCAGTCATCCGGTTCCAGTTCCTGTACCATCGCACTGCTAGGACCGGCTTCATCAGGATTTTTTTCATATACAGCCATTGTTCCAATTTTTTTTAACGTCTGGGGGAAGTTCATAATCCTCGCAACATTTGTTGTGTCGCCTGAGCCCCGATAGAATTTTTAAAATCGAATTAACAATGTCATTGCCAAGTCTATTTCAAGTTTTATTTTTGACTATAAAAAACTAAAAACTCGTTCAACTTCTCCGTTTGACCACGGCAGAGCAAGTACCGAAACTGCGAAAGAGCTGATTTGATCGATAGGTTTACAGCGCAGTTCACTGTGAGACTTGCGCGGCGGCCTGAAGTGTCGCGGGACTCGTTCGCTCCGAAGTGTGCGTGTAAACGGCGCTATTTTTAGTAACTGTTTACTTGTGCAGGAGTTCGGGGAAACTCTTTTTTTGGGAAGTCCTCGTTATTTTGGAATATTATTGCAAATATAATTTTTTTAAAATATTATTTCACGTGAATAAGAGCTGAAAAATCTGAAAAACGAGCTAAGAAGCTAAATGACTTTTTTTGGAGCTGACGACGTCGATTTAGAGCCAGATCTAGCTCTAAAGGAGCTGAATTGGCAACACTGCACGAAATTTTATTCGCAGTGCGTACTAGTTGTAATTCCGATCGCGGAATATAATTCGCGCGAATTTAAAACGCGCGAATTTAAAACGCTGTGCGGACAGGGCCTAACAAACTTAAAAACTGTAATTTAATGTTAGTGGTTATGTTCTTAAAATTATTCCTACAGTGAAATGAAGTCAAGTACAAAATGTCGGTTGCGACAGCCGGCAGGCTTTTTTGAAAACCGGCGGTTTTTTTTTAAAAATGCGATTTTAACACTTATGTATATAGAATTTGTGTAAAATAAAAGGTCAGAATCGCTTGCGCCAATTACGGACTAGCATTTGCTTTTTAGTTCACGATTCTAGCTACTCTGTTCGTTTAAATATTAATTTATCTATGACAAGCCGGCGTCATTTTCTCATTTCTCTGATTTCTCACCAGCTTGTGTTTAACGGTCGGTTTTTGAGTGGGCATTAGCTTAAAACCGGATTAATCAATTAATTCAACAAATAAACGTAAGTAATTGTGTTTTTGGTAAATATTTACCTACGACTACCGTTTGAGAAAATATTCCGTACGAGACACTATTTTGACATACCTAGTTCTCGCATACTTCGCGTTTGTTATACGTAGTGTAGGGCACTGCCAACATAACAATTAAAAAACACAATCGGATAGTTTTTAAAATTTATATGGCAAAATGGTTTTTTATATCATAGACAATGAAAAACATTTTTTTTAAATGATGTGTTAATTTATTTATACAAAAAAATATTGTAAATAAAAAAATATTTATTAAAATTAACGTATTATGGAAAGGTTTTTTGGTAAAGGTTACGAATTCCGCTTCACGGTAAATATGGAATGATTACTTTGAATTAATACTTGAATTTAGTTATATTATTAAATTATTACTAAAAGTTACTATAAATGTTAGGGAACCTTTAATAACGCCTGCTCGCGTCCCCTTTAGAGTTATATCCCAGTTTTCAATTAGTTTGTGGGCTACGCTAGGTTTGTATAGACTGGTGTGTGATTTAATTCTAATACCTATTTTCCATGTTATTTTCTGTAACAAAAAATTGCCCCTTTAATAACGCCTGCTCGCGTCCCCTTTAGAGTTATATCCCAGTTTTCAAGTAGTTTGTGGGCTACGCTAGGTTTGTATAGACTGGTTTGTGATTTAATTCTACCTAATCCAACCTAACCTAACCTAACCTATCCTATAATAATCCAACCTAAACTATCCTATAATAACCCAACCTAACCTAACCTATCCTAATCTAACATATATATTAATCCAACCTAACCTAACCTAACCTATCCTAATCTAACATATATATTAATCCAACCTAACCTAACCTAACCTATCCTAATCTAACATATAATAATCCAACCTAACCTAACCTATCCTAATCTAACATATAATAATCCAACCTAACCTATCCTATTCTAACCTATAATAATCCAACCTAACCTAACCTATAATAATCCAACCTAACCTATCCTAATCTAACATATAATAATCCAACATAACCTAATCTAACCTGTAATAACCTATAATAACCCAACCTTACCTAAAATGAAAACGTTTTATTTAAAAAAAAATCGTAGTAAACCTTTAAATATTAAGAAACTAAATGCATCTGATGTTTGGTATCAAAGTTGATCGCCTAACAATTAACGGGTGCGTGTCTAGCGATCTCGAAAAATTGTCTATTATGCCGATTATGCCTTTCATGTTTCCTACACTGCCACTACACAAACAAACGCGAAGTATGCGAGAAATCGGTGTGTCAAAATAGTGTCTCGTACGGAATATTTTCTCAAACGGTAGTCGTAGGTAAATAATTACCGTGTTTTTATACATAGTTCATTGTGCAAGTAATGTGTTTTGATAAATATAATTAATATTTGATAATTGTAAATTTGTAAAAGATGACGTAAAAGTTCGCAAAAATTTTGCAGGGAAAATTTTTTACTTTTTGGATGAAGTTATGTACATGATATATTACATTATTTGGAGTTATTCGTGTATCATTGTGTGGAAAAAACAATTTTGGTAAAGGTTACGAATTCCGCTTCACTCTTAATACGCAATATTTCACTTTCAAATAAATGGATTTAGCTCTATTAATTCAAAACATGATTTATTATGTCGGGGGAGATGGAAAAATACGCACTTTTAATTTTAATTTCGTTTATTAAGTCACTTACGCGATATGTCACACGAGATTTGAAAGAAACAAAATATTGTGACATTTGCCGGAAATACCACAACTAGTTATTTACCTAGCCAGTTCGCGTGTTAGGTACAGTACCTACCTACGAACTAATTCAGTTAAAGAAAATAAAATCTTGAAAATATTAAATTAATATATATAACCTAACCTAATCTAACTGTGACTTTCTATAGCAAAAAAAAATGCCCCTTTAATAACGCCTGCTCGCGTCCCCTTTAGAGTTACATCCCAGTTTTCAAATAGTATGTGGGCTACGCTAGGTTTGTATAGACTTGTTTGTGATTTAATTCTAATACCTATTTTACATGTTCTAACCTAACCTAACCTAAACTACCTAAACGGAATACGTTTAATCACATTTTATTCTATTTGTTTGTTATTCGGGTTATTTTATTTAATTATATGTTGATTATTTGTTATAAATAATACATTGACTTACATATTAATATGGATTAATTATACACAATGATATTATTTATTTTATATGGCAATACTATTTTTTTTGGTTGGCAGCAGTGTCTATGAAATATTTTGTAGGTATGAATTACGATATTATGAATATAATCCAACTCTTGATATGAACATAGTCGCTTTCGGCGGCGCCGCATACTAATTGACATATCGCGTAAGTGACTTAATAAACGAAATTAAAATTAAAAGTGCGTATATTTCCGTCTCCCCCGACATAATAAATCATGTTTTGATTTAATAAAGCTAAATACATTTATTTTAAAGTGAAATATTGCGTATTAAGAGTGAAGCGGAATAGGAGAAAATTAATACAATTTTTATTATATATCGAAGCCCTTGTTTTGTCAATAGTTCGTGTTTATTTTATAAAAAATTAAATGACGAGGTCATGTGTCAAAAAAATAACTGCGCGTAAATATTTCATGTTTAGTTGGGAATATTTACGTGATCACTATGTTATTTTGAGTTATTCGAATGTCATTATGCAGGGAAAACAATTGAGATTATGTAACAAAGCCGTTATATAGTCGATATTTAGTGAAAATATTATAAAAAAATAAGTTTTGCATCTCTACTGATCGCACAAATACATCGACAATATTTTCAATGTGTTAGTGTTTCAGTTTTATGGCCGCCGCCGCCGGTAGCGCCACTTGAACGGCAGATTTTAAAGCGGCCGCTACACTACTCGCTTCGGCGCTTCGACGAAGTCATCGACGAAGTTAGCCGAAGTCCGAAGTGCGTGCCCACACACTCGTGCAACTTCGCGAGTAGCTCAGTCTCTCGGAGTCCGTGCACTAGGCAACATGGACGTTCAAGTGGCAAATAAAGGATGAAAGTAGATTAAATGCTGTTGAAATGAGATCCCTGAGGCGTATAATAATAATAATAATAATAATTGGATAATTTGTAAAGCGCCGTTTTTGTGAAAAATCACCTCAAGGGCGTATGTGTGGTAAAACCATGTTTGATCGTGTGAGGAATGTGGAGATCCGCAAAGAGTGCAAGGCTGATGTAAGCGTAATGAGTAAGATTAAGTAAGGGACGCTTAGATGGTTTGGGCATGTAGAGCGAATGAGCGAAGATAGGAGTGTGACGGCCGGCATAGTCCAGTGGTAACGCATTGGACTGCCATTCCGAAGGTCGCGGGTTCGAACCCGGGCGCGGGTGCGCAAATAAATTTTATTTGATTAATTTGTGTTATTTCACAATTAATTAATTAAAATAATATATAGTATATTTGCGGCACGTTCCAGAGTGGAAGATACTACCAGTATCGCCCTGGTGTAAGACCACCATTCAGAATTGAAACGTTGCTCCAAATGGCTTTAGCCGTGTTTAGTGACTAGATCTGAATAGCCAGGTACTTCCCCACCTTCCTCTTTCCCTTCCCCACTTACCTTCAGCCTCACAACATCCCCCAATTGGGGATGCCATAGTCTCACTGGCTCCAGACGGGAGCAGTTGGGACTCTTGTGAGGTATTCACTATAAAAAAATATAAAAAAAGGAGGATATATGATGCAAATGTGAATGGTAGCAGAAGTCGGGGACGCCCGAGGAAGACATGGCACGATCAAGTGAATCAGATACTCGAGTCGGGCCATGTCAAGAGTCAGAATAATAGAAGAGTATGTATGAGACGATGTATGAATGTGAATGAGGCAAGGAGTGTGTGCCAAGACCGAGTTGTTTGGCGGTCCGTCCTCTCTGCCTACCCCTGCGGGGAAACGGCGTGATGGTTAGTTAGTTATCTTTATAGTCCCTTTCAATTGGGTCCCAAATAACCGCCTCGGATTGGAGTGTTTCTAGAAACAAAAAAATTAGGTCCTGTGACCACAGTGTAGAAGCCATATTTTATTACGTATAGTCACTATGACTCTGCGCACGCACAACCACCAAACACGACGTCTCGAAGCGAACTGAAGTGAACCGAGTAGTGTGGGCAGACACTTCGTGTTCGAACTTCGAGTCCTTTGACTCGGGCGCATTTACCGACAACAATCGGAAGTCGGGCCAAGCGAAGCGAAGATGCCCGAAGCGAAGCGAAGTTCGTGCCCACACTATCGTATTAGGTCAACTTCGATCAACTTCGCGAGTAGTGTAGCTGGGCTTTAAAAGTTGTGTTTTAGGCTGGCCGCATACATACGTTTTCCGTATTCGATTTCCGAATTCGTTTTCCGTATTCGGACATCCGAATGCACGGAATCAGTAGAAAATACATTAACTGCCGCACACGTTCGTTTTAGTTCCGAACGGAACAAATTCCTTACGCACGTTCCGAATGCAAGCCGGCGCGTTCGGAGAAACCGAATGGAAAAAACTTGACCTAATATCGCCGTTTCTCATACATAAGGTAGCGTAAAGTAGCCGAATTTGCTGTTAGGTGGGACATGTTTAAAATTGATTTTTTTACGTGAAAATAAAAATTTCGTGGGGAGGTGGCTAGAGAATTTCAAGAAAATATAAAAATCTAAAAGGCGACCAGTCGCCTTTTAGATTTTTTTCGGCGCCGATTCTCGCTCTGAGTAGCCTAAATGGCGATATATCGCTCTTGTTGGCAACACTGGTACTGACGTTTATACATTCCGAATGAAGAAAAACGAACGTTTGCGCTAGTCTCACGGAATTCCGAATACGGAAATCGAATACGGAAAACGTATGTATGCGGCCAGCTTTATCAATGAATTCGTGTAAATTGTACAAGGGGGTCCAAGAAAATGTAAACTATTGTTTACGGAAATATTTTTATTGGTATTTATTATGAAAAATAGTAATAAATATCACAAAATTAGAGCATTTGTATAGGGTGTCCCAAAAAATAATAAGAAAAAATATTTTTTGTTTATTATATATACAAAATTTATAAATACTAGTATATTAATATGTCTGATTGTTCCTATTATTATAGAATGGAGACTACTAATTCTGGAGAGATACGCGGTAGAAGGACTGGTGAGGCAGCGCCGGTCGGAGAGGCAGCGCCGGACGGAACGATGGTATGTTTTTTATTTTTATTATTGTTATTATTTGTGTATTAGTAGTAGTTATATTAGGTTGGTTGTTTGCTTAATTTTTTCCAGAATTGAAAGACATTAGTGTAACAATAAATGTTTATTTTTTCAGGTTCCTGGAGCCGGCAGAAGCACCGAAGAGACAGCGCCTATTGCAATCACGGTATGTTGTGTATTAGTAGTAGTTATATTAGGTTGATTGCGTGCTTCATCTTTTCCAGAATTGAAAGACATTATTACAATAAATGTTTATTGTTTTAGGTTCCTGGTCAGCCAAAAAAAAGGAGGAGGCTAGACTTGGAGGAGCCCTCGGATGATCCAACCCCTTCAACCTCTACAGCTCCAACGACTCAGGTAATTATAATAATACTAAGCTAACTTTTACAGTGCAATTTTTGTATTTTACTTCCTCAAGGGCGCTTTTCAATGAAAATAAAATAATTTCGTTAAACATAGCTGAATATATATTTTTTCTTTCTATATATTATAGGTAGTCGACGATATCATCTTCGAATTTATCAGCTTCGATAGCGAAGATGATGTCGACATAAATCCTGATTGCGGTGGTGATCCCGACTATATCCCGCCCCTGGGGATTGAAACGGATGTGCCTGAGGAAGAGTTGGAGCTGTTGGGGGAGGAGGAGGAAAACCCTGAGGAGCAGTCCTTCACCTGGTCTGAAGACTTCTCTTCGTTCACGGGTCAGCGGGAACATTTTACCGTCCTTCAGCCTGGCCCATCAACAGAAGTGTTCCCTCCGAGAGTCGCTGCATCTGCCTATGATGTTTTCTCCAAAATATGGGACTTGGAAACAATGTCCTATATTGTAAAGGAAACGAATAGGCATGCATGGAGCGTACTGGACGAGATAACTACCGAAGATGGGGTATTGCACATGGCAGCCCATTCCAGGCTGAGGGAGTGGCAAGATGTGACGATCCCTGAACTGTATTTGTTGTTCGCAATGTTTATAATAATGTCCATTTGTTACAGAGCTGCCTTACCAGAATACTGGACAAAAGATATTTACCTAGAGATGCCTAAATTTAGGACTCTAATGTCTTATGATAGGTTTTGTCTGATAATGCAGTTCCTCCACTTTGGTGACAATAATACTTCTAACGTCGGTTCCCAAGATCAGCTTGCAAAAGTTAAACCACTATTGGACATAATGAATGAAAAGTTTTCCAGTCTGTACACTCCTCGTGAAAACATTAGCATAGACGAGTCCCTGTTGCTCTGGAAGGGTCGCCTAAGTTTTAAGCAATGCATCCGAACTAAGGCGGCTCGGTTCGGCATTAAAACCTATGAGCTGTGCGAATCGACAACAGGCTACTTGTACCGCTTTATAATGTACACGGGAAGTGGTACAGAAGTCGAAGAGAAACACCTTGGGTTTTCGAGTAAAACTTCTAAAGTTGTACTTAAACTCATGGAGGGGCTCTTTGACAAAGGGTACTGCCTTTACATGGACAATTTTTATAATAGCATGCCATTGACTAGGTACCTGAAACAAAGGAATACCGATGTTGTCGGTACCCTTAATCGCAACCGAAAGATGGTACCTCAGGTTATTAAAACCATGAAGAAGAGTGTGCCACAGCATACGATTGTCGGTAGACACTGTGGTGACATGTCAGTCGTTGCTTGGAATGATATTGAAATTGTTACCATGGTGTCTACCTTCCACAACACCGAAACGGTCATGGCTCAAAGAGGGTTAGAGAGATACCAAATGCCTCGATCTGTGGTCAGGTACAATTCCTTCATGGGTGGAGTGGATACCAAAGATTCGCTGTTGTCCACTTACCGCATGGAGAGAACGCGAGGTCACAAATGGTACATTAAGGTATTTCGTCGCCTGCTTAACGTCAGCATCCTGAATAGCTTGGTGATCTACAGGCAACTTCAACAAGACGCTGTGCCCATTCTTCACCGTACATTCAGGAAGCAATTGGCATTTGAGCTTATAGCGCGACACTCTCCCTTTGTGACAGCACCCAGACCGATTTCTTCTAACGACAGTCATATTCTTCCCGCGCACATCAGATTAGAGAACATAAATTTTTCACACTACCTAGTTGAAACCACAGAAACGGACAATAGGAATCGCAAAATACGCAAAAGGTGCGTACTTTGTACAAGGCGTAAGATAAACAAACAGGTCGATTCCTATTGCGTAAAGTGCAAAGTTTTCCTTTGCATGGCGTGTTTTGTGGTGTATCATAGAGTTGCAGATTTATAATTTTTTTTCATTACTTGCTAAAATCGCTTTTTTCCATTTAGATTATTTTTTTTTTTTTCTCTTTTGTTTAGACTATTTTTTTTACTTTTTTTTAGATTTTTTAGGAAATTCATTATACCTAATAGTGGCAGTCCCATAATTACAGTTCAGGGAGTGTGTTAATTGTTGCAAGGTGTTGTTATTTATGGTGTTTGTTATTTACGGTGTTTGTTATTTGCTGCATTGGTGTTTTTATTTTTTTCTTGGATGTTGGTATTTGTGGTTGTTTTTTGTACATTGTGTGTTTGTTATTTGTGATGTTTCTTATTTGTTGCGTGGATGTTATTTGTTGCTTGGTTGTTATTTTTTGTATGGGTATTTGTGTATTGAATTGAAACACAAGTGCATTGGTTAATATTTCATGTCCATTCATTGTATCTTCCACTTTTTAGGAGGATAGAAACAATGTCTAAAAATTGACATATTATCATAATAAATATGTATATGTAAAATAATATTTTTCGTAGTCGAGAACCTGGCCTCTGGACCAAAGTTTGAAAAACACGTGTTTCATATAATATAAAATGAAATAAATATGATGAAACATATGTCGTGATATAAGAAAGCACTCCAATATTGTGATTATTATTTATAAGATGGTCACACTTATTAAATAGCAACACCGGCCGCTCGAGTCACAACGGTCCGACCGGACACAATAGCGACTCAAGCGCCACTCTGTTTTTGGGCGTCTTAGAACTGACACGTTGTTACCTTTGTAAAATCACTTTCGCTTATAAATGTTAAACATACCTTCCGTTGAATAAATAATTAAACGTGGAAATTTCTTTTTACTTCTCCGAGTCAATGGCCCTGCTACCACAAGTAAGTATTCTGTGGCGATCTACAATCCACATCCTGAAACTTCCACACATAAATCTCCGACTTTTATTTTTATTGAACCACCCAGTACTTGAAATTGAAAAAATGCATTTTATGTTATATAAAATTGAAATAAATATTATGAAAAAAAATATCACTAAAATTTATTTTTATTCTCATTGAATCATGATTCTTTGAACCACTCTGTATTTCCATGAGAATCTGTATACAAGAATGGCGGCCATTTTGGAATTCAATATATTGAAATAGACTCAAGTTGGAGAACTGTCTGAGGTAAATATTCTACATATTAGCATTGTTTTGGATATAAATTCATTATCGAAATAATAGGTCTGAGGTACCATTAGAAAGGTAATTCTATCTAGTTTATTTTGATGTAATTTTTACAATATTTCGCAATATAAATGTGTCAAAAATCAGGCTGGTAAAGTGACAGCAAAAATGTTAGAAAATTTACATCATAGTGCATAAATATATTTTTAGCATTATTTATTTACAGGTTTCTAGTATAAAAAAATATTATTAGTAACAACAATAGTATGAACTACCAAAAACTGAAAGAATTGCTTTCATAACTTTATACAATACGACACAAAAAAATTCTAAAGTGCACACTTGGCGTGACATTTTTTTTTTAAAAGCCTAAAATATTTTACATTTTCAAAACAACGTAAATGCCATTATTTCTTTGAAAACACCTTTGGTTTGTTTTTTTTTCATATAGGCTATTTATTCAGGTTTGTGTAGAAATAATAAAATCCATTTATATTCATATACATAATTTTTTTGACAATTGTTTCCCGAACGGGGGAATTTTTTATTAATTTTTCAGATAAAGTTAGCTATTCTGGGAAAACGTCTTACGATATAATCATGAACTATATATGAATAATTAGCTACATTATCTGGTAAACAGAAAACAATCGAAATGACATCAGATACCAATCTTACGTCCGACAGTTTTATTAATTTTAGATTTTTCATTAGACAGTTATCTACATAAATAAAAATATACGTAAATGTTTGTTTAAAATCTTAAATCTCCCAAAGTTCTAAACCGATTGCTTTGAAATTTTGACACAACTTTGCATTCGAATACGCATGTGTTTTTATATTATATAGATGTCACCTTGACACGTAAAATCATTTTATTTTTTTAAACTGAGCCATCTGTTGGACAAACATGCTTTTTTTAAAAAAACAGCACCAACTGTTGGACGTAAAGCAACACATGCTATTTTTTTCTCTATCAACAAAGACATACTGAGCCAGAGCAACGCGTGGTGGGGTACACCTAGAAGTTTATATTTTCAACAGGATATGTAGTAAGTTTGTTAAGTGTTATGAGGTTTACTTAACACTATTATGGTCGGGCATTTTACTGCCAAATCACGGCATAGCGCGGGTGTTTTTTTTTAAATTTTAGCTCCAAAATTAGACTTTCCGCAAAATATTCATATCTTATGATCTATTTGATATTTTTCGATGAAACTTTCAGTGTTTTACTTTAAAAAGAAACACTTTCCTTTATGCAGTGGCACATTGCAAAACTTGCACATGTACCGCGTTTCACTGCGTTGTTTGTGAGCGGAACAAACGCGACAACGACATAAAACGTTTTTATTTTTACCGATTCCGACTAGAGGTTCCAATGTATGTTTCCTCATGTCCATGGACAGTTTTCCTGGTGGATCTGATTTGCAAACCTTTTTCCTGGATGTCGATGGTACTGGTTCGGCTGGTTCATCTATCGAAATTTCATCCGTTACCCAATGAATCGCTATTTCCTTTAAAAAAAATTGATATTTCTTTTCGTTACCCGAATGAACTGAATTATAAACTGCAAAAGAATTGAATAAGGCACAATTTATGAGGTACGTTGCCATTCTTTTAGTCCATTTAACAGTTTTTCGTAAAATTGAATAATACGATAAATACTGATCTGCCCGGTCCACGCCTTTCATGTAGGTATTTGTTATAATCGATCAGAGCACTTGGCTTTATAATTTTTTGCTTCGTCTTTCTGTCGATGTTTTGACTCTCTTTCATCTCTGCAGAGTGAATTGTGGAAATGAGATGTACATTCTTTTTAGATTGCCAAACTTGTAGCAATATATCTTTTTTCCTTCTGAAAACTGTTTCATCATTTTTCAGTGAAACTGTTTTCAGAGAGTCCAGAATTCCTCTATTTTTCCGTATTGTACCACAAATTCTTATGTGCGACAAAACAGTGAGATTCTTCAAAAGAATCTCACTGTTTTGAACACTGTTATAATAGTTATCCATTTATTCCATATTTTTACACTCAATAAGTACTCTAGGATGTACCTAGAGGTACTACTAAGATATTACGCAATACTTGCAAAAAATTGTAGCAAAGCGCTCCAGTGGATAAATAGTTATCCATTTATGGTGCCATAAATCTGCATACGGAGATAACACTACCTTCATCATCACTCATCAAACAATTCATCGTCACTCTAGTATGTATCTTGATTCATTTTCGGGGAAAGTAAAATTATAATCTTTAGGAAAGTTAAATTATCTATAACATTCAAAAATAATATTTATCAAAAACAATATCACTCAAGAACCAAGAGGCAGTTAAAAAAAAACTTGAGATTTTTCACCAACACAAAATAGTTCTTAGGTATTTAATATGCAAAAATGTGTAATAAAAGCAAAATGAACTCAGAAACACGAATATAAGACGTCTGTGCGAAAGCGGTATAAAGCAGTTACTGGCGCGACGAACGATAATGCTAAACAAAATCCTTTGTTAAAATTATCAGGTAATAAAATAATTGCAATGTTCTGATTGTTTATTTTTACACTTGTTATTTTTTGTTATGTTTCAAACTCATTGTATTCACAGGTAGATAGATCGGGTACCGCCGACAATGGAAAACACATGACCCCGCACCCATTTAGAACCCCTTGTTTACAAGTTTCCCGCTCCTTACCGCTTTGCGCAACAAAACGAGTAAACTCGTCTCCCGCGTCTTACTGTAAAAAAGCATATGATGAGTTTTCTCGTTTCCCGCAAAGAATGTGTTAAAATGTATTCTTTAATAGAATCTGAGTGAATCTCATAATGTGATGACCAAGTAGGTGGGTTATACTCTTTGACTCTAGTAGATAGAAATATTACAAAAGCCTTTGGCAATTATTACGAAACCGAGAATTGGAGAAGGACAAAGATTACGCAAAAAGTAATAGAGATACAAATAAACTGAATGTTTTTTTCTTCCATAAATGTTGAAATTGTTTGCGCAGTAATGGGGATTGAACCTGCGCTGTCTGAGATCGGACACAACTCTTTGGACAACCTGCCAATAAACTGGTGGAGCATGTTTATTTAATATCCACGGTATAAATATACCGTACACAATAATTGCATGTCACAGTATACAAGCATCATCAAACACTAGGAATAATTTAAACAAAAATAACAATTAACTGTGGCATTTAATCGGAAAATAACGACAGAAAGTATAAAATTAGTACAAGCTCTAGAAAGAAATATAATAAACAAGTATAAGTAAACTTAATTAATATGTTTAATTAATATTGATTGAAATATTATGGTATAGCCTTCTTGTACCTACCTTCTGTGCAGTTAAACAGATCCACAACATCTGTACCTATTGTACCAACTTCATGTAATCTACGTTCAAGCGAGTGTTTGAAATGAATTGAATGAAGTCTTGGAATTGTTACATATAAACAGGATTTTGCAGGAGTAGGTATATAAAATTCAATGAGGTTAATTAAATTAAGGCTGTCTACAATACCATTTTGAATATAAATATTAAGTCTGATATAATTCTTCGATCTGAGAGATTTAATAATAAATCGTCAAGTAATTATAGTTTATGCTTTCGATGAGAATACCGAGTTTAAAATTAATGTGTCTTAGGCATAGACATATGAATATTAGTAGACCTGCCCTAAGTGATTAAAAGCGTATTATCCCCACTCCCCATACCGGTTCCATTCGAACCGGCTGGGCTCGCATATGGCCTCAAGTGAAATTTGAAAACGTGACGTCATCATTCTTGTGCGAACTATGGTCGAGGCATCATCGGTTCATTTTACGAAATAACACGGCAAAATGTTGACTTGTACTATGAAAACTTGTAAAAATAGATGTGAAAAAGAGAATAAACCCAATTGTCGTATTACATTCCATATATAAGCATTATTTTACTTTATTTTAAGCATATTCACATCGTATAATATAGATCAGTTTTAGAAACATATACTATCACATCGAGAAACGTCTGGACGCGAAACACAAAGCTGGTTGGTTGCTGGGAAGTAAATTATGAACATTTATAAAAGTGTCTTAACTAAATACTTAAACGAAATATTCGACTCTGAAAATAGAAGAAATTTTTGCCGAATTTGGACTTCGCAAATTTGTTCATAACGTGGCGAGTAATTTGCGCTCCCATGTAAAAATGTCTATTCATTCAAAAGCAGATTTTACTTTTAAGAAGTAAATGGTGATATTATAATGCGAGATGCCTATTTACTGTCAGATTGATTTATTGACGAATCACAGTCAGCTTCACCCCCTTCGTTCTTCAACAGTTGATTTTACCCCTCGCCATTATCTTCTCGTCTATTAATTCCTATGTCTGTGGTCTTAGGAATTTATGTTGAATTTTTTCGATTGAATCTGAATGTATTTTAAAATGGGGTGACCCAATGAGGAGATATATTTGACATGACTTTGAACTAAAGATGCTTACAAAATTTTAGGGTTGAATTATTGCTAAAGCCTCTGGAATTTCTAAGAATGAAGCCAAGCATTTTCATTCCCTTATTATTGCATTTTTATGGGATATAAAGTTTGATTTAGAGTTAAAAATTATGCCCAGGTCTTTAATTTCTTCAACAGTAATGGTTGAGTTATTGAGTTCATATTTATTTATTGGACAGTTTGTATAGCGCCGCTTTTGTGAGATTTCGCCCCCTCAGGGGCGCTTTACAGTTGATGCAGGTATTACAAAAAATATAAATATTACAAAAATAAATTGAAGTTAAGTCAAGTAAAATGAAGAACAGGAACAGGTGACACTAAGATCCTAGGTGGTGAAGAAACTGGACCAGCTGCTGCAGCGAGAGAGTCCACCGCGTCCACCAATAGTGCCAGCACGAGGTTCGTCATCCGTCCAGGTATGTGTCTGCTGCTAATAAAGCGCTGACACCTCACATAG
This sequence comes from Hesperophylax consimilis, assembly GCF_061612785.1. Lineage (NCBI taxonomy): Eukaryota > Metazoa > Arthropoda > Insecta > Trichoptera > Limnephilidae > Hesperophylax > Hesperophylax consimilis. The sequence goes on from NC_142848.1 coordinate 32,856,819, forward strand.
ACGTTCGGCGAGTCCATCCTGGTGATTATTGAAGCAGTGCATTCTGCCCGCAATAAAAGACGACGGTCGGGTTAGTAAATTACCCTAGGCTTAGCTTACCAACACTTGCTAGGCCCTTCAGAGTTTCCGAGAATTCCGTTGAAAACATCTGGGGTGCATTTACCGATCGACGTTCATTTCGAATGTCGTATATTTTGAGAAAAATATCCGAATATTAACTTTTAACACACTGCACTCAAATCACATATTATAAAGTTCTAATAAATGGTTGATAAGTTTATTTAAAATGTTGATTGATTGATTTTAAAATAATTTCATAGGGATTTTGCCTCATTTCCCTTGAAAATACTAAAAAAACGGTTGACGCTTGCCACGAAGATATGAATAAATAATTGAGTTATTTTGTAAAATCTTATTAAATGACACTTAATGTTAAGATAAAATTTGAGAGTACACCAATTGATTATACTCTTTAAGTAATTTTGTAGACTGCAATCTTTAGTGCTTTTAATTTTTAAATTATCTGCAAAAAGTAATAAATTTATATCATTATCAAATATAATAACAATATTGTTTATAAACAATAAAAACAAAATTGGACCCAAATGAGACTCTTGTGGTACACAACTGGTTGTTATAAATTGGTTGGAAAGGAACAAATTGATTTTTACTAGTAGAACTCTAGAAGTTAGATAGCTAGCGAACCAGTCAGTTTTCCATCAATAACGAAGTTACACAGTTTAACTAGAAGAATTTTATTGGAAACTTTTATAATCTCCATTGCAACATCAACCAGTGGCGCATGGATGGATCTGAATTTGAGTGGGGCACATTATATATATATATATATATTTACCTATTCATTTAAAAAAAAACTAACAGTACCTAACAAAGGTAAAAACTTTTAGCTATTAGGTACCATAAAATTAACTTTCTGCAGAACAAACAGAAAATCTATTCGCCTATTCATCAAATGTAGTTTTCAATTATTGTATTATAAAATCGAATGTTTCATTAATAAGTTCATTCTCTATTGAAATCATTCCAAATGACGTGCGCCTTTCTTGAGTCATTGAGTTCCGTAAAAATGTTTTGATACATTTCAGACTAATTGATCCTGCAACTTGTGTTTCACGAAACCAATTGAAATAAATTTGACACTGAAATCATTTGGCCAAAAGTATTTTGCATATTGTAGAACTATAAATTACTGAAGGATAATATTGATGCGAAAATGTAAGATAAAAATATATATTATAAACTATACTGTCAACGTCCAATGAACGAATCCCAAGACACTGTTGTCAAAATGTCAATAATGATTTGTTATGATTATCCTAGATTGCCTCCCGCTAAAACAATGCTTCCCAAAATAATATTTGTAAGTCAAGAAGTAACATCTATGCTTATGTTTGTGTGTGGCGAATTTATAAACCCAATGAAGAAATGGTGAGAATTGTCAGGTAAAGGTAATTTTTGAGTGTTCAATCCAGGCGCAACAGTGCTACACCTAAAATATTTCTACGGAACATCCGGTACCCAATGCATTTGTACCGTTACCCCCGAGACCTAGGAGGTGTTGCTGGTACAGACCACAAAATCCCAGACATCACTTGAAAGAAATGTGCTCTACCTTGCAAATCACCTAGTTTGCAAATATTGTCAACAGATGGCAGTAATTAATTATATACCACAAAACAGCCAATGACTTTGTCATGTGTCGTGCACTACATATCCTCTTTTTTTCCCATCCTAACTTAAGTATTTCATTCACTCGATCATACCATGGCTTCCCGAGACAACAATTTCTTCTATATATTATTCTCCCAATACTGTTAGTCCTCTTTTTTTTACTCCATACAGGAGGCCTTGAGGAAAAGAAATTCTCTCAGGGCCTACGTCATCTTTGGGGAAGCGGTGTGGAGGGTCTTTTTGGGAAAGGAAGTTCTGGGAAGGAAAAAGTTATGAGGGGTGGGTAGGAATGTGTCCAGGAGTAACGGACGTATGTAATAAATTTGTGCAGCTGGACAGGTCAAAAGATCTCCATCAACCAATAGCCACACAGTAGATGGGAAAACGCATCCGCCGCCAAGACCTAAACAAACCTCACCCCATGAACCCGGGCACCCTTGCTGAGTCACCAAACCACTTAGGGCGACTTATGGCAGGAGGCGCCGGTTATCCAATAAATGGTTTCCGGGACAACAGTACCCATACCCACCTCCCAAATTGATGTTCTAACCATTTAAGCGCATCTTTCTTAATCTTGTTTATTAGTTTTAACGTGCATAAACCCCAGCAATCTTATCTCTTCAGCATAATCTACTTTTGTTCTTTCTCTGCCAATTCCATGAATCAGTCTCATGAACATTATTCTGCAATATAGAATTAGGTGTAAACAAATCTGCCTCGTCTGAATATGGCTAAGGGACGTATCTACAAAATGAAACACCCAAAGTGTTTTGACAAGTCTGTATTATTATTACGACCGGCACAAGATTCCTCATGCGACAGGTATTTACATCAATTCATGAATAAAAATCACATGTGGTTGTGTGTATATAAGTATTTAATAATTAAATAATCATATCCAAAGTATACTCAACTGGTACATAACAAAAGATGGCGAATTTAAAGATAGACTTGTCTAAGTCTCGCATAATATATTACATAATTCTGACGTCCCCACAGCGCCACTGGCTTCCTGCGTTGAGTGAGCTGGTGTTCCCTTGATAGTCCTACTCTTATTCAATATTCTACAGCATTGCTTAACCGGCGAAGTTAGCGACGAACTCGACGACCAGCTTCTTCAGCTTGGCATCGGATTCGGGGGAGATCTGTCCCTCCTTGGCGATGGCGGCCAGAAGAGCGGTCTCGCTGGTCTTGATGTGGGCGGTGAATTCCTTCTCGAAGGCGGTGATCTTGGAGGGGTCAAGCTTGTCCAGATGTCCCCTGACTCCGCAGTAGATGATGGCGACCTGCTCCTCAATAGCCATGGGCACATACTGTCCCTGCTTCAAGAGCTCGGTGAGGCGAACACCACGGTTGAGCAGCTGCTGGGTGGCGGCATCCAAGTCGGAACCGAACTGGGCGAAGGCAGCGACCTCACGGTACTGGGCCAACTCCAGCTTCATGGACCCGGCCACCTGCTTCATGGCCTTGGTCTGGGCAGCGGAGCCCACACGGGATACGGACAGACCCACATTGATGGCGGGCCGGATACCCTTGTAGAAGAGCTCAGTCTCCAAGAAGATCTGGCCGTCGGTGATGGAGATGACGTTGGTTGGGATGTAGGCGGACACGTCTCCGGCCTGGGTCTCAATGACGGGGAGAGCGGTCAGGGAGCCACCTCCCTGGACTTCGGACCTGCAAACAAACAATTTATTATAGTCAATATTTGAATTGGTTGAAAGTCACGGTGCTTCAATTTTTAACAAATGGTACTGTCAATTATTGAATGTGTTATTTCTAATACTAGATTGTTCACTGTGGAAAGATATTTATATAGATTATTTATCTTTAAATCTTTCAATTGGTGGTTTGAAAAAAACTTGTTTCAAACTTTCAAGATGGATGAATTGGCAATGAATAAATCAAAGCGAAATATGAAATTGAAACATATAATACAGAAAACCCTTATAGGCGGTCTCTCCCCACATATGAAGAGTACACATTCAAGAAGTTTAGGTTACACATTAGAATTTTCTCTATCAATCACATACTTGGGGGCAGCTACCCCAACAAAACAGAGTGTGGACTAAAGGCAAACCACTGGTAGCTCTGTCATAACCTTTCTTTCACATAAACCTCACATGCATCACAAAGAGCGGCTACAATGGAGGCCTCAGCAGCCAGATATGGAGATATGTCTTACATCTTAGCCGCACGTTCGAGCAGACGGGAATGTAGGTAGAACACGTCTCCGGGGTAGGCCTCACGACCGGGGGGGCGACGCAGCAGCAGGGACATCTGGCGATAGGCCACAGCCTGCTTGGACAGATCGTCGTAGATGATGAGGGCGTGCTTGCCGTTGTCGCGGAAGAACTCTCCCATGGCGCAGCCGGAGTAGGGCGCCAGGTACTGCAGAGGAGCAGCATCGGAGGCGGTGGCAGACACGATGATGGTGTAGCCCATGGCGCCAGAGTCTGTCAATCTCTTGACAATCTGGGCCACGGTGGACCTCTTCTGGCCGATGGCAACGTAGATGCAGTACAGCTTCTTCTTCTCGTCATCGGCGTCGTTGAAACGCTTCTGGTTGATGATGGTATCGATAGCCAGGGCGGTCTTTCCAGTCTGCCTGTCACCGATGATCAGCTCTCGCTGGCCACGGCCGATGGGCACCAGAGAGTCCACAGCCTTGATTCCTGGAAATTAAATTACAATCAACATTAGTCAGTACTAAATACATCAGAACGAATACCATAGATAGCCGATCTCAAATGTTACCCCAAGAGTTCTCTGACGAAAATAGGACAGATTCCTACTTACAATAACTAAGATATTAGATTGTATCTGTTGAAATGAGATTGGAAAATCTGATAGAAATTGGTTTGAAATATTATTTTATGGTGGAATTTAAAAGGATAGGAAAAACCTTGCATATTTCATGTTAGTTTTTCCGGTAGCTCATCATTGTAATATCTTAGAAGCACTTCTACCCTTTACCGCCTGCAGCACATCCTACTGCAGGCGGTAAAGGGTAGAAGTGCTCATCATTGTAATATCTTAGAAGCACTTCTACCCTTAACCGCCTGCAGCACATCCTACTGCAGGCGGTAAAGGGTAGAAGTGCTCATCATTGTAATATCTTAGAAGCACTTCTACCCTTTACCGCCTGCAGTAGAATGTGCCCGTCAATGAATCGACATTTTTTCACTCTTTCAGGCGTATCAGAAGTTGCGTTGTGTGACAATTATCATAAACTGCAATTTTTCAGATTCAACAGTACTTTTGCCCCTGTACTGAGGACCGAATACGGGAAAAAAACTAAATATTCACATTTCAATAGTTTCATAAAACAAATGTGACAAACAATAGGTTATCCGCATATTTTCCAGATCTTTGTCAAGTCACACTTTGATGTTCTTAAAAAAATATAGAACTGAAACAATTATAGTATGTACTGATTGTCGAGGATCAGCATCAGTGTGTTAAAGGGTTTCCCTCAACCGGCCTTTCTCGATCCAGCCCGCTACCAAGTGGTGGGCAGACGGATTCGCCACCAAGACCTGAACAAACCTCCCCCATGAACCAATGAAATGTAGTTTTATCCATAAATAGTTAATGAACTTAAGGCAGTCAAATGAATGAATATAATACATTTTTATTCCAATGTGGTTGCACAATTATCAATAATAAACGAAAAGTTTGATCTCTGGTACTGGTTTATAAGAATGTGTGGGTTAGGAACTAACCGGTCTGCATGGGCTCCCTGACAGAGACACGCGGGATGATGCCGGGGGCCTTGGTGCCCACACGGAAGCGGAGCTTGGACTGGATGGCCCCCTTGCCGTCGATGGCGTTGCCGAGGGCATCCACCACACGGCCCAGCAGCTCCTCGCCCACAGGCACGTCCACGATGGCGCCGGTACGCTTTACGATGTCTCCCTCCTTGATCAGCTTGTCGTTACCAAACACTACCACTCCCACGTTGTCGGGCTCCAAATTCAAGGCCATTCCCTGGAAACAATACATTCATTAATATCTATACACAATTAATACCACACCGAGTCATTTAAACTGTTAGATTGGGGTGTATGAAACTCCATTTTTTAACCGCCCAATCAACGATGAGCACCATTTAGAAGTGAGTTTTGAATGGTCCCCATTATATGCAGATTCTCGGCTCATTCCAGCTTTTGATCAATTTGTGAGCAGCCGTCAAATATAACAGTCATGTTGTTATGCTTTTCAGCTGATCACAAATTGATCAAAAGCCAATAAGGGCTGAGAATCTGGCTTAGAAGAACTTTAAAATTATATAATCAAAAATAATCACCCCGTGAAGTTATGAGAGTGAACAGTGGTGTATTTTATGTTCTCATTAGATATATAAAAATTACGACAGTGAAATATTTTTACAACAAGTATCAATCTCCACTTTTTATTGTTGGACCGAACTGGTTTCTGCTTCAAACCAACATTTTTTAATATAATGTACAGTTATATTTGTAAAATAGAAACCAACTATATTCACGCAAACCTCATAAGTTACGCAAGAATCAGTATACAACAAAACTTGCAATGTATTCCAAGGGACAGAACAACAGAACTTTTTAAGGTAAATATACAGAAAGGTAAGACGTGGTTAATAGACACATTTTATTTTGAAAAAATGTTTTAAAAATTAAATAACAATGAGAAACAACCAGTTCAGTAACCAAAAATGGAAAAGAATGCATTTATATAGATATTTTATTAAAAAAAAAACTTATAGTTTGATTTCTTTTTTTTCATCCCATGTTTTGACTTACTAACCATTAAGATGGTTTTTTAGGCAAATTTTTTTTTATTAAACAAACTACGATCTATTTTAGGATTATAGATATATTTTGGGTAAAATAAGAGAAAAAAAACTAACCTTAAAACTTTCACAAAAATAACAATGGCGGCCGAGTGAATGATCAATATTAATTTTAATGAAATAACTATTAAAATGCATTATCCATTTCCGGAAACTGAAATACTTACTTCTCATTATTATCTAACTGAAACAAAGTGTTTTTTAAGTTCGTATTAACCGTGACCCACTTTTCTGTACATTTACTTTTTTATGTATTTGTTATATGCAGGAGGCGGATTCCCGCTCTTTATTTATCCTTAACTAAGGATATGTTCCCAAATGTACCCGTCCCTCTCATTTCAGCCTTGGCACAAACCAGAGCGAGTGAGATAAGTTCGCTCCAATCTATGTGTCATAACGAGGGGAATAGGCACACTTCTAATACTTCTGGTTTGCATAAACTATATCACAATAACGTGCCTAAAAAGAGATGCGGTAAAGGAAAGGGTGGTTACCTTGAGACCGGATGAGAACTCCACCATCTCATCAGCCTGGATGTTCTTCAGGCCGTACACACGAGCAATACCGTCTCCAATGCTCAACACGCGACCAGTCTCCTCCAAATCGGACTGAAAAATCACATTGCGGTTAGTTTTATTATTTTTCAAAGCACATAAATTATTTTTTAAATGAAAATATTAGAATTCTACAAAGTAGTCTCTTTTTGAAACCCTTGCAGAAGATTCACATCTAGAGTAGAAAAAACAGCCAAAATTAAATGTCACTAAAATGTAAAAACTTCGCCATGCGTCTGTATCCTTCAATTTGCTGTTTTGATTTAGAAAAGAAAAGATCAGTTAAGAAACAATAGAGTTATCTAATATTGTTTCTGGATGAATACCTGTAATCTATGTAAAATCTAATCTAGTCAGAAACTAGACAGAAAAGTTACATAAACAAAAGAATCTGAGAAATTGAGAAAAAATATAATTTCTGGTTATAGAATTTGCTGTCATTATCTTTCAAAAGATGTGGATTTGGGTCTCCGTCAAATACGGACAAAATGCGTTAAAATTTGAGAGCTGTATTTTTAGTTACCTTGGGGGCAACTCCCATGATTCTCTCCTCCAAGATGGATGAGATCTCGGCTCCCCTCTGGGTGCATGATAGGTGAAGCTTCCTGGAAGCTACAGACACAGCTGGGATAGCAACCTTGCTGATCTGGAAAACGCAAAACATCACTCATTAAAATATGCATCAATAAATCTAATTCATATTTGATACACACTGGTAATTAGCATAATATAACCCCTTAACCGCTGTCAGATTCGTCATTTGAATTACTTACATAAAAAAAATAATTGTACTATCAATGCAAATTATTATTCTATTCATAAGCACTCATCGATCTTTCAGGATTTAATTCATGAAGTTGACAACTTTATGAACCTCGAACCACATGATTATCGATAATACTCCGGTGTTGAAGTTACATAACGAAAAATGGATTTTAGCCGGACGAAAATTAGGTAACACCTACGAATCACTAGTTTTGCGGAATCACAAATTTGCGCACAGAATTACACTGGAATACACTGGTTGAGATGTTACATAATTGCACAATTGAAAGAACGAAAATATGATTACGATAACTTTTTAAGGCGGACAGTCGATGTGTAAAAAAGTGGCAGAAAGACACATACCGAAATTCGGCCAAAACACTGATTTAAGCAAAGGAATGAATGACTACGATGCTAGAATAATTTGTACCTGGGAAGAGGCAGAAGGCATACGCCTCGCCACAGAGGCGGCCAGACGTGCGGATATCAGAGCCATTTTTCACCTATGCAATTCTGCGAAGACAAGTAAATTTCGACCGACGGCCTCTTGAGCCGCAGAAGGAAGTGAACAAAAGTCAAATCCAAATGGCGAACGTAGTACTTCCTGTGGAGGGGGGTTTATGGTTAATTTAATTTATTTACGTCATATATTGGAATGTTCGTAATTCAATTAAATTAAAAATAAATGAATAAATTCTTTTTATCTCTTTTTTGAAGAAGAAAAATGTTAAACGTCAAGCATTTCGAAATGTAAAACCAGCACGTTGGATTTGGGGGTTTAAGATTAAAGTCCGCGGAAAATTTAAATACTGCTTTTGGATAACTGGTACAAAAAAATAGAAAAATCAATGACATTACAACATAAAGCATTCGTTGATTAGGTTGCTATAGCTAATTAATTAATGACGCCTTAATAATGCTAATGTACATAAATATGTCTTAAATGAAAGTGATTTTATAAGAAGAAGCTTAATTATTTGTTATCTTTGCTCATATGAAGCTCATACTTTGTGATGTGACATAATAATTTTAAGTAAATCAATTACTTAGTAAACATTACTTTTATTTTTATTACCGTAGCTTCTTCAGTATTATTAGTGAGTGGTTTATTTATGTTCAGTACTATAGTCATTAAGAAGCTATGGTTGTAGCGAAAGCCGGTCGGCATTTATAAAAAAATAAAAGTGGTGTTTACCAAGTTATTGATTTATTTGAAATTATTATATTATCTAGTTTATAGTTGTTTCAAAATTCAAAAAAATATTTGTAGGAGAGAAGACAATCAATATTTTAGATTGACATAAAATAAATATTATTGACCAAAGAATATATGAGATCTAAGGTTCCTACTGTTCTATAACTTGTAGCGAATAAAATCGGCAGAGTTAAGAATTAGAATTGCAATGTATAAAAAGAAACAGAGCTAATTTTGATAAGTCTAATTTTCGTGATATGGAGTAGGTATATATATTTTTCTTAAATAGTAATCAGAAAGTTGTATGTATTAGAACAACGCTTCAGAAAAGAGATCTTGATAATTCAAGACTCATGACCGGAAACAATCGGAACTGCTCTAACCACTGATCTATTGTTGAAAAAATTATTTATTTCATTTGTCAAATATTGCAAAAGAATAGCTGGGTTTACTTTTGTTATTATTTAAATTATGAAGATCTCTTTCTCTGACCAAAAATTAAAATTACCATTGCATTGTTGGTGGAATATTAATGTAGGTACTGCAGTGGAGTTAACCCTTTTATTTATAATTTCGATTCTTACAAAATGATCGATCGCTTCTAAACGGATTGATATGTCGTTATTCGTTAGCCATTATAATTAATAATTATTTTTGTAAATATTGACGTACGTCCCGAGTTGAGGAAAACCACAGGAAAACACTACTTTATTTATGTGACACGGCATACCATACGCCAAAAATAATATTAAAAAATATAGTTACTCCTCTTGTAAGTGGTTTATTTATGTTCCTCTTTGTCTATGGTGTAGGTTTAGCTGTCACTATGCTGTCAATGTCAAAATAAGTTCCCGAAATAAGTATAATAACAAGTGACACACAAGAAAGCTATATACTCATTGTAACATCCGATCCCGAGCCATTGAAATGAAAACAGATTGGCAATTTAATTCTTCGGGCTCATGGCTATCTTCGAGAAACAGATCACCAATAAAATCAGTTTAGATGACACCGAGAAGCTGACTTGTGCGATAGAAAATGCGCACAATATTGACAAACATACCGTAAGTATATCACGAGACTGCTTTAAATCATTGAAGTATTATTCTTATTAGAATGTGTTTCACTTGAATTAGGTGATATAACATTTAGTTACATTATACATTTTAGACACGTTGTGAGGCTTTGTTGGTGGAAGATTCGCTAAGGACGGGTTGTTTCGCAGAATTTGGACAATTCATCAAATTTCAATGTCAAAATTACAGTTCCGTGAAAGTTGTATTCCAGTTCTATTATTATTATATCATGGGCCGGTTGCTTCAGATAATAATAATAACAGAACTTGAAGTTTAATTTTCAAATTTGATGAATTGTTAAATTTTTGTGAAACAACCCGTCCTAAGTATTGCTTTGGTGAAAGATCACCATTCAGAATCGAATCCAATTAGAATGGATGGTACTAATCACACTTCTTCTTCCCTACCTCCTTCCCCTCCCCACTCCATCCAGCCAAACAACATATCCAGTGGCAGTCTGGGCTCTTGTGAGGAATTCACATTTAAAAAAAGCAAGGAAACTATAATGCAACAGACAAGGCACAGTAAAGCAGGAGTCAGACGGTTCACTTTTCGTTCATTTTGCCTCGTTCATTCGAAGTGAAAAGTCTGAACATAAAATGAAAGAAAAGTGCCGAATGAATTCATTAGTGAACCGATCAGTCAATGTTGGATTTCGGCACTCGGCATCTTTCACCCGCTGTCGAATGAAAGAAAAATGAAACCTCTGAACGCGGAATGAACACTCTTTCATTTCTCTCAGTACAATTTGCAGTTTTATTCGTGCAGGTATACCAAGGTGCAGGACTTCATTCGACGGCATCATAGTGGGAAAGGGCGGATGAATGTTCATTTCTATATCATTCTGCATGTGCCGTGTGAACCCGGAATGAAATAATAAATTAATGTTTACTCGAGTGAACATTCACCCGAGTGAACCGTCTAATACTGCCTTAAGTGCTTGCTTACAAAATTGCCCAAACATTTTTGATTAATGAATTCACTGGTATAGATGAGTATTTGGGTAAAGTTTCCTTACTCTGCTTACTTTTTAATTAATATGCACAAATTATTTAAACAACTCTTCATTTCAACTTTATCTTCTATTTATCTATTTATACAAATAAAAATGTAAATGTTGCTTTGTTCAAAATCTTAAATCTCTAAGGACGGGTTGTTTCGGAGAATTTGAACAATTCATCAAATTTCAATGTTCATTTTCAAGTTCTGTGAAAGATTTTTCCAAGTTCTGTTTTTATTTCAGTTTTGTCAAGCAACTAGCCTACAATGATATAATAACAGAACTTGAATAAGTCTTTCACAGAACCCGGAAATGAACGTTGAAATTTGATGAATTGTTCAAATTCTCCGAAACAACCCATCCTAAAAGTTCTTCACTGATTTCTTTGAAATTTTGACAGAACCTTGCATTCGAATATGCATGTTTTTTTATACCTATATTTATTTATTTATTGCACCTCACTATACAAAAATCATGTTTTTTCGGATAAAAATCAATCTTTGTCTTTTTATTAAAATAAATAATGCCATCACAAAGTGAAAACCTTTCACAAGAAGTTTTCTTCGAAAAATTGATATTGACATGTTTAATGTTAACTTGGCGAATTTTGTGGATCATATTAAAAATCTATACTTGAACCTTTGGTTGTCTCTTTATAAATCTATTTGATCACTATATTTTTTAAATTTTGTTTCTTGTGTTTTTATTTCATGTATTTATTTTATTTTTATTATTTCTTTCTATGTTCTAAATTATTCATCATGTCAAAATTATACCACACATGCTTACGTAAAAGTACTAAAATGAATAAAATAAATAAATAAAAATATTGTGACACTATGACGGGTCTATGTGAGAAACATATTATTTCATTTGATATTACTCGTATCGAGTTGATTGATTCACTAAATGTCGTTATATAAAGTTGACTATTCATTATTTTGTAGGAATATTCTATCAGGGTGCAGAGAGGCTGCTCCAAAGACAACACCTGGTGTGTCTCCCGAAGGTACAATGACTTTGTGGTGCTGCAGGCGGCGCTGCAACTTGCCGATGTTGCTCTACCGCTCCCGGCGAAAAAAATTATAGGAAATATGCAGCCGGGCTTCATCGCTGCACGACAAATTGCACTTCAAGTAAGCAATACATAATTTTCTAAAATAATTCAGGTTTAAATTTACACTAGCCAAATTGCAAGATATTATTAATAATTCCAATTTTGAAAATGACAATAAAAATCATTTTCTGTTACTAACTAACTAACTAACTAACCATCACGCCGTTTCCCCGCAGGGGTAGGCAGAGAGGACGGACCGCCAAACAACTCGGTCTTGGCACACACTCCTTGCCTCATTCACATTCATACATCGTCTCATACATACTCTTCTATTATTCTGACTCTTGACATGGCCCGACTCGAGTATCTGATTCACTTGATCGTGCCATGTCTTCCTCGGGCGTCCCCGACTTCTGCTACCATTCACATTTGCATCATATATCCTCCTTACACTCCTATCTTCGCTCATTCGCTCTACATGCCCAAACCATCTAAGCGTCCCTTTCTTAATCTTACTCATTACGCTTACATCAGCCTTGCACTCTTTGCGGATCTCCACATTCCTCACACGATCAAACATGGTTTTACCACACATACGCCTCAGGGATCTCATTTCAACAGCATTTAATCTACTTTCATCCTTTCTTTGCCAGTTCCATGCCTCACTTCCATACATCAAGGTAGGTACCAGCACTCCGTTGTGGACTGCTAACTTCGCTTCTTTGGACAATTTTTTGTTAGCGCCTACGGCGTTTAGTCCTCCATTAACGGAATTACCTGCATTTACCCTTCTTTCGATATCTCTGTCAGCCTTCCCATCTCTCGTAAACATACTTCCTAAATACACAAACTCATCCACCTGCTCCAAGTATTCCCCATTCACAATTATATTGCACACTGTTTTCGTACTCTCTCTTTCAAACACCATTACTTTAGACTTACTTACATTCATCATTAACTCATTCTTCATGCATACTTCGTTCATCCTAGACACGAGAGACTGTAGATCATCTATACTATTAGCAATCAGCACCGCATCATCAGCATACAACAGGCAACATACTTTAAAATTATTCAAATTCGCGCCCAATCCCACTTCTTTCAATTCTTGCATACAATTATCCATGTATAGATTGAATAACCACGGTGACATTACGCAGCCTTGTTTAACACCTTTTGTGATATCAAACCACCCCGTAAAACCACCGTTTACCCTAACACATGCAACGCTTCCCTCATACAGAGACGCAATTGCCTGAATCAGATTCGTATTCACTCCATACTTGGACAACACCTTCCATAGCTTTTTCCTGTCGACTCGGTCGTATGCTTTTTGTAAATCTACAAAGGCACAGAAAAGTTTCTGGTTTTTTGCCAGAAACTTCTCAGTGAGCATACGCAATGAGAAGATCTGGTCCATGCACCCCCTTCCACTCATGAAAGCACCTTGCACATCCCATATTTTATCCTTTGTTTCCTTTCTTACTCTTTCAATCAAAATTCTACCATACAGCTTGCCAACTGAACTAAGCAGGCTAATAGCCCTATGATTCCCACATTCCATACGTGACCCTTTACCTTTGTATAATGGCATGATCACAGCCCTTCTCCAATCTAAAGGCGTGTAACCTTCCTTTAAACATTGGTTAAAAAGATTGCACAACCATGTGAGAATTACACGGCTACCTCCTTTAAAATATTCAGCAGCAATATTGTCAAACCCAACAGCCTTACCATTCTTCATACATTTAATCGAGCTTTCTATCTCATCCATGCTAATTTCGGTAACATTCACTCCATCGTCATTCATATCTGATTCGCCACTGGAATCACTGTCATTCACTTCGCTTTCGAAGACTTCCTCGAAATAATTCATCCATCTCTCTTTTATTTTTTCCTCATTCGTCAACATTTTTCCATCTTTTGATTTTATCACTTTCATGCTTCCGTTTTCTGGGCCACTCCGGGACCTTTTGACTTCTTTCCAAAACAACTTAATGTTTTCTTGGAAATGGTTTGTCATTTTCATTCCTTCTTCCTCTTCCAGGCGTTTCTTTCGTTCTTTCACTCCAACTCTTACTTTTTTCTTACATTCCTTATATACTTCTTTCGCTCGATACTTCTCTTCGCTGGAAGCACTGCCAGCCGCAATCAGACACAACCATGCTTTCTTCTTTTCTGAGACCAGTGCTTTAATCTCATCATCCCACCATGCATCACCTTTCTTCCTACCTTGCGTACTTATTCCACAAACCTCCCTAGCAGATTCACAAAGACACACTTTTATGTGGTTCCATGTTTCGTCTATGCTTAGACCATCCATTTCCTTCGCATTCAATCTTATCTCTGCACAATTCACATACTTACTTCTCACATTATCGTTTTGCAGTTTTTCTATTTTGACTCTTGTCGGAGCTGGTACCGTTTTCACTTTAGAGCGCCAACCGCGAAAGAGGTTTACTCTCGACACTACAAGAAAGTGGTCAGTTTCGACCTCAGCCCCTCTGAAAACTCTTGTGTCCTCGGTAACAGCTCTCAACCTAGAGTCAATTACTACAAAATCAATAATTGACCTCTCATTTCCTCTTTCCCACGTATATTGGTGGATACCTTTATGATCGAAGAAAGTATTCGACACAAACAGGTTCCACTCTAAACATACTTCAAGCATTCTGTTCCCGTTGTCATTCGTTCTTTTATCCCCAAACATACCTAAGACCGAATCAAATCCGTCACGTCTAATTCCCACCCACCCATTCAAATCGCCTGCCATTATAATCCTTTCGTTCATATTTTTTAGTCTCATTACAACATTCACACCAGTCCAAAAATCATCTTTCAATTCATCGCTTTCAGAATTAACAGGGGCGTAGCAAATAACAAGAAACACCCTTGTCAAACCGATTTTAAATCTGATCCACATTATTCTCGGACTTACACATTCATACTGCAACATACATTCAATCATTCTGGGAGACAGTAGCGCTGCAACACCTTGACAAGCCCTCTCCGTATCTGGTCTCCCAGACCAAATGACGAGCCTATCATTATGCTGCATTGTACCGCTACCTTTTTTCATACTCTCTGTTATACAAAGTACAAATATTATAATAGGTAGGTACTTTATCAGCTTTATTAAAATCAGTTCCAATTTTAAAAATGACACTTTCATGGACTGCACACCACTGCTAGTTGTAGTAATTGTCCTGCGATATTACACATTATACACAGCGTCCGGGGGTAAAGTGCGCTACTTCGGGGGGTGATTCTACATGATTTTAGAAGTAAAAAAGATAAATAACTTTTTTACAAATTTACTGCGCTAACTTTGGGGTCTGATTCTACATGATAGTACAAATAAAACTAAAAAAACTTATCGAAATTCCAATGTTTTAAGGTAGTTTTTAGGTTAAAAGAGTTGAATTATTTGTACGGGAAAATAAATATTCTTCTATCGAAAAATGAACATTGGAATTTCGATGTTGTTTTTAATATTAACTCCACACAGGAGGCCTTGAAGGAAAATAAAAATTCCCCTGGAGCCTATGGGATCTTTGGGGATGCTGTGGGAAGGATCTTTTTAGGAAAGGAAGAAGTGAACCTAGGTCGTGAAGCCGAACATTTCACATATTCATAGATAATAATTCATCAGTATCAGTATGCTTCAGTAATTTATTATCAATTTTTATTGCTTCTGTAAATAACCATCTGTTATCAATTGTATTACTTCTGTAAATAACCACGTATTATCAATTTTATTGCTTCTGTAAATAACTATCTACATATTATCAATTTTTATTGCTTCTGTAAATAACCATCTATTATCAATTTTATTGCTTCTGTAAATAACCATCTATTATCAATTTTTATTGCTTATGTATATAACTATCTAAACACGAAGAGGTACCGTAGAACCTAATCTTGAATGTTAAAATTTTTAATTACGTCTAA